>NW_006399809.1:18014624-18023042 GCF_000299155.1 Elephantulus edwardii
GCTTTCAGTTTACTGCTCTAGAGGCTTATACATTTTAAAATGACATATTGGTTACAAAATGGAGTCCCTCACAATCAGGTGGCAATCTTGTTGCTGTGATGAGTGAGATCTTTCCTGAGAAAAAATCAACATGGATGAAAACATGAGGAGGTATGAAGACAATGGGAAGACCAATGTCAGACAAATTGGTCTAGAACTTTGGTCTGGAACTTCTTAGCTAGAAATCTAAGTATCTCTCTCCCTTTTAACTATTTTATTTTATGATTTTCATGAACATTTACAGAGATTTTGGATTTCCATTCATTCATTGTTGTACTTTTTTCTTTACGCTCCCTCCCCCAAGTTTGCTCCTCTCTTTGAAAAGCAAAAGAAAAACTTCTTTATTGGTATACAATCCCCCCAAACCTGCCCCTGTCCCCCACCCCCCAAGCCCTGCCTCAAACGCACTCCACTGTGCAACCTTAATTCTGGATTCCTGTGATAATCATAATATGCTATCATATATCACTTTTAAGCTGTTCTCTCCCTCATCTGTTTTAATTCAGTGTACGTAATCTATCCAGTTTTGCTCAGTCTTACCCCAACCCTAATGTCAGTCACTTTCTACAACAGTGGCACCATGCAGTATTTGTCCTTTTGTGACTGAGATATTTTACTCAGCATAATGTCCTCCAGGGTCACCCCTTTTGAATAATATTGCATGATTTCCTTGTTTTTCAATGCAGCATAATGTTCCATTGTGTGAATATACCACAGCTTCTCTCTCCATTCGTTTGTGGATGGATGCTTAGGTTGTTTCCAATTCCTAGCTATTGTGAACAAAGCTGCGATGAACACGGGTGTGCATGTATCTGTTTAGATGTCAGTTATGGTCTCTTTAGGGTATATTCCCAGTAGTGGAATTGCTGGCTCAAATGGTAACTCTACTTGGAACTTTTTTAGAAAGTGCCATAACATCTTTCACAGTGGTTGCACCATTTTACACTCCCACCAACAGTGAATAAGGGTTCCAGTTTCTCCACAACCTCGCCAGCATTTGTTGCTTACTGTTCTGTTAAATTTTGCTATTCTGACTGGGGTGAGATGATATTTCATAGTTGTTTTGATTTACATCTCTCTTAGAGCTAGGGATTTTGAACATTTCTTCATGTGCTTGTTGGCCATCTGAATGTCTTCTTTGGTGAAGTGTCTGTTCTTATCCTGTGTCCATTTTTCAATTGGATTATTTACCTTTATCTTGCTGTGGTTCTCAAGTATTTTATAAATTCTAGATATAAGTCCCTTATCTGACATGTCATTACCAAATACTTTTTCCCAGTCTGTGGCTTTCCCTTTTTACCCCGTTGAAGAAGTTTTTGGATGTGCATAGGGATTTGATTCTTAGAAGGTCTCATTCATCTATTTTATCTTCTCCTGGTTGTAGATTTTTCAGGATACTTGGAAGACTGTTTACGTTGTGGATTAGGACTCTAGCATTCGTCCAAGTTTTTCTTTAATGAAGTTTATAGTCCTTGTTTTTAGTCCTAGGTCCATGATCCACCTTGAGTTGATTTTTGTATATGAGGTGAGGTGTGGATTTTGCTTGAGTCTTCTGCAGATATTTTTCCAATTTTGCCAACACCATTTGTTAAATAGGCTGTCGTTTCCTCACTTAATTGATTTCACCTCCTTGTCAAAAATCAGTTGACCATAATAAATAGATGGGCTGATTTCTGGGTTCTCAATTCTATTCCATTGATCTATGTGTCTGTCATTGTACCAGTATGATACTGTCTTCACCACCACGTCAGTGTAGTAGGATTTGAAATCAGGGAGTGAGATGCCTCCTATCTTTTTTTCTATTTTTAAGGAGTGCTTTGCTTATTTGTGGCTTCTTTCCATTCCAAATGAAACTGGACATTACCTTTTCCATCTCGTTGAAGAATGGGATTGGTATTTGTATTGGGATTGCATTAAATGTGTAAATTGCCTTTGGTAGTATTGCCATTTTCACAATATTGAGTCTTCCTATCCATGAGCAAGAGATATTCTTCCACTTCTCCAGGTCTTTTTTGTTGTTGTTGTTTCTTGTAGTAATCCTTTTAACTATTTTTTTTATGTTATTATGTACTGTCAAGTCACCTGCAACTCTTAGTGACCCTGTGTACAATTCTGAGCCCTGCTCTACCTTGAAACAATTTCATTGTCTCTGACTCACCTACCCCCATTACCCCAGTGACTGAATCAATCCATCTCATCTAGGTTCTTCCTCTTTTGTGGTGTCCCTCCACCCTTACAAGCATGATGTCCCTCTCCAAGGACTGATCCCTCCTGGCAACATGCTCAAAGTATGTCAGACAGAGATTTAGAATCCTTGCCTCCAAAGTGCAGCCTGGCCTCACCCTCTCCAGGACAGACCTGTTTGTTCTCTTAGTAGTCCATGGTATGTTCAATACTCTTCTCCAACACCACAACTCAAAGGCATCAATTCTTCTATCTTCTTTCGCTATTGTCCACTTCTCTAATTTTAGCAGGATAATTATTCTAGGCATAGTGAATAAAGTGTTGAATAACTAACGGAAGGCTATGCCTCTCAGTTGTGGCTTCTCAGGAGAAAGACAGGCAGTCTTCTCCAGAGTGTGGGGTTTCCTTTGCAGCCTTAGAAACCCAGTGAAGGGTCAACAATGAGTCACTTCTGACTTGACAGCAATAATTGAGTGAATTATAAAGGGAAGATGGACAAAACCAAAACAGAACAAACAAAACCCCCCCAAAAAAAGAGGCATATTGCACATCAATTATTTTATTTCCTATTTCTTAGTTCTTTAGTGTTTGGATCCACATTTCCCAAGAACAAAAGCATATCAACATCTGAAATTAATCAAGTGTGTTCATTTTACATTGATTCAGTGATTAGGGTAATCGGGATGGGATTGTCAGAGACAGTGTGATTGGCAAAGGACAGAGCAGAGTTTAGGGCTGTTGTACATAGGGCCACTATGAGTCGCAAGCGACTTGATGGCACATAACAACAACAACAACTTATTTCTATTATCCCATTAATTATCTAGTTTGTGTTTGCTTTTTGATCAGTATTTCTTCAGTCTTCTTGGAATAAGGATAAATCATCCAACCACCATAGCAATGTATCAATTAGTAATTAGATGCTACTGTTGAGTTCTACATTAAAGAGGCCTTGAGACAAAACTGAGTCTTTTTACAATCCATTCCTGTTCAGTAGCACTTTGAGTGTGACATTTGGCAATATTCATTCTAGACATCTAGCCAGATAATTCAGATCAAAGAATTCACTTACAGCCTGAACTGTTTATCTATGCTAAGTAACGTAATCTTATTCTTCTTTTATTTTATTATTATTAATAATAATAATAAATATATTTATTAATATTATTTTCTTTTATATTCTGTTCCTATTTCTAAAGTTCTAAAAAAAGAATCTAGAACTCTGCTCTTTTGGGTCAGAGACATTCAAATAGTAACCATGAGAGAATCTTAAAATTGGTCATCAAAAGATTGACTTAATAAGGAATAGAAATGGTATATACAGTCTTAGAAATTGCAATCAAATTCCACTGGATCAGAATCCAGCTATACCACATAGTGGAATTTAAGGTGATCTTGGATATATCACTTCAGTTCCCTGGACTTCAGTGGCTATTATTTTGTATGATGATGGTTTCTGCTTCACAAAGTTATTGTGACTAATAAGCAAATTAATAATTGTAAAATCTTTTAAACAGTGCCTGATACATAAGCAGACCTCTGGAAATGTTAGCTTTTATTATTGAGTTTTTAACTTCATAATGGACAAGACTTTTCTTGGAGAGTAACTTTCTAGTCTATTAGCAGAATACATGGTGCTAAATTTGTTGATGTGACCAATATTAAAAGTGTGCAAAATTCTGGCTAAAATTTTTCTTAGGTAGTGGGGGGGTGTGCCATTGAGTCAGAACTGACTCTTAGCTGATCCTTCAGTGGGATTTCAGAGGCATTAAGCCCAACGGAGGAGATTGCCCAACTTTCTCCCATGGGGCAGCTGGTGGATTCAAGCCACATGCTTTTAGGCTGACAGTGGAACGAACTTCTTACCACTAAGTCACCAGAACTTCTTATTTCTTAGTAGCCATGTATTTTTAAAAAAAGTCCCTTGCTGGTGCCAATAATTGTTAAGCCCTCGACAACTACCTGAAAGATTGTCAGTTTAAACCCATCTAATACCACCCTGAAAGAAAGACATGGTGATTTACTTCCAAAAGGTTACAGCCGTGGAGACTCTACCAAGCACAGTTATACTCAGCAACATACAAAGCCACATAAGTGCAAGTATTATAAAAGTAATTTTTTTTTAATCTACCATTGAAAACATATTGCTTTGGGTAAGTCTGCTGTCAGGGACCTCTCTAAAACACTGAAGGGCAATGATGTCAGTTTGAGGACTAAAGTGCACCTGATTCAGATCATGGTCTTTTCAATCACTTGCTCCAGGTTTGAGAGCTGAACAATGGATAAAGATAATAGAAGAATTGATCCCTGTGAGTTGTAATGCTGCAGAAGAGTAATGAATATTCAACAGACTGCCAAAAGAATGAACACATTAGAGAAGGTGATCCTTGAAGGGAAGGATAGCGAAACTTTATTTATTATACTTCCAACATGTTGCTAGGAGAGGCTATTCCTTAGAAATGAAGATCATGCTTGGAAAATTGTAATATCAATGAAAGAGAGGAAGATTCCCAAGAAGATGGATTGATATGCTGACTGCAGCACTAGGCTCAAGTGTGTCAGAGATGATGAGGATGGCACAGGATAGGACAGGATTCAGATCTATTGTTCATAGGGTCAACTTGATGGCACCTAACAACAACAACAACAACAACAAAAGCAACCCTTGGAAAAGAGGCCCTCAGGTATTTTTAATTTTAAAGATAAAGTATACAAATATCTGGGGAGGTCTGAAGACCTAGTGATTAAGGAACTGTACTGTCAACCCACAGTCATGTGGTTGGAATCCAGCAGCTGCTCCATGGGAGAAAGCTGAGCAGTTTCCTCCCATATGATTAATGGAGTCTGAAAATCCTCTAGATAGTCAGCCATAGGTCTGTTCTGGCTGGATGGTACACAACAACAACACATACTCTATGTTCAAGACAAAGTGTTGAGCGTTTATTTATGGGGTTTAGAAAGACACAAATGTCTTTGGTGTCATGGGCAAAATATGAACTTGAATTTAGAAAAAAGGGAGGAGTTTAAGATACATAAGAGGGACATCATGCTTGGTAGAGTGGAGGGACAGTGTAGGAGGGGAAGGCCCTCTATGAGGTGGATTGAATCAGTGCCTGGGATAATCAGGATGGGTGTGTTGGAGACAGTGCGATTGGCACAGTACAGAGCAGAGTTTAGGGCTGTTGTACATAGGGTCGCTATGAGTCTCAAGTGACTTGACGGCACATAACAACAACAACAACAACAACAAAACTACTACTCCAGAACTTTCCTCAGTTCTTCCTGAGACAAAATCCCTCCTTGGGGATTTGGATTTAAAACTCTTCTAAAGATGACAGAAATCAGCGTGAGAGACCAGCAGCATTGTGAGAAATAAGACATCACAGAAGTGACTTGTGGCATAATCCATCATATCAAAGGGTTACTGTGGGTCCAAGAGAGAGGGATTAGGATGCAGTAGGAGGGAGTACAAACAATGCAGATGCTAATACCTATGAAAAGGGAAGGGACAAGACACATATGCAGGGGAAGGACACTGAATGTATAGTTATCTCTGTAAGGGAAACTGTCTTTCACTTGCTTCTTTAACTGCAATGCTTATCTGTCAGATGTTGTTACAAAGCTAAGCATTCAAATGAAGACAGATTAGGAAGAAGGATTGGCTGTCCACTTCTGAAATATAACAGGCCTTCAAAAACTCTATGCACAGTAGAGCACACATAAAGTAGAATAGCAAACATGGTAATTCAGCCTGAGGCCTTAAATTTGGAAACACAAAGGAGGGGTAACAATTGTAAGCAGAAACTAATGATTGGAATGTGAAATGTAAGAAGCATGAATGTGGGGAAAACTGGACATACTTAAGAAAGAAATGTTTGTTGTTATGTGCCATTGAGTCACTTGTGACTCATAGTGATCCTGTGTCCAAGAGCCCTAAACCCTGCTCTATCCTGTGTCAACCTCATTGTCGCCAACACACCTACTCCCATTACCCCAATCATTGAATCTAACCATCTCATTGAGGGTCTTCATCTCTTATCCTGTCCCTCTATACTCCCAAACATGATGTCCGTCTCCAAGGACTGGTCCCTCCTTGCAACATGCCCAAAGTATATCAGACGAAGCATCAGAATCCTTACTTCCAAGGAGCAGCCCAGTTTCACCCTCTCCAGGACAAATCTCTTTGTTCTCCTAGCAGTCCATGGTATATTCAACATTCTTCTCTAGCAAACTCAAAATTATTCTCC
Source organism: Elephantulus edwardii (assembly GCF_000299155.1). Classification (NCBI taxonomy): domain Eukaryota; kingdom Metazoa; phylum Chordata; class Mammalia; order Macroscelidea; family Macroscelididae; genus Elephantulus; species Elephantulus edwardii. The sequence goes on from NW_006399809.1 coordinate 18,021,095, forward strand.
TTCTATCATGGCAGGAGGGGAAGGCCCTCTATGAGGTGGATTGATTCAGTGACTGGAGTAATCGGGATGGGAATGTCAGACACAGTGCGACTGGCACAGGATAGAGCAGGGTTTAGGGCTGTTGTACATAGGGTCGCTATGAGTCACAAATGGCTCAACCACCAATAACAACAACAACAACATCATCCCTAGTCAATGTCCAGCTCTCTGATGCATAGCACACAATTACGAAGAGTATGGCCTAGATCAGCTGCACCGTAGTCTCCAGCCTGACGTCTTTGCTCTTCAGTACTCTGGAGAGGTCCCTGACAGCTAACTTTCCCAATACAATTTGTCTTTTGATTTCCTGGCTGCTGGTACCAAGAGTGTCGACTGTGGAACCAAGCAAACTAAAACTGTTAACAATCTCAATCTCTTCACCATTCATAATGATGTCAAGAAAGAAATAGAATATGTAAATATTGACATATTAGGTAATGGCGAAATAAGATTAATCATTATGGGACAGTTTGAATGAGACGATCATATAATCAACTATGCTGGACATGAAAAGGTGAGAAAAATGCAGTTTATTTCACAGTTTAAAAGGACATTTCTAGATTCATGTTGAACTATAATGTTGTGAATGACAGAATAATATCCATACGCGTACAAAGAAGACCTGTTAATACCACTATCATTCAAATTCATGCACCAAAACCCAGAGCCAAAGAGGAGGAAATGATTTCTACCAACTATTGCAGTCAGAAATCCATTGAACATGCAACCGAGATGCACTAGTAATAATGGGAGACTGGAATGCAAAAGTTGGGAACAGGGTAGAAGGACCAGTAGTTGGAAAACATGGACTTGGTGACAGAAATGAAGCTGGGGATAGAATGATAGAACTCTGCACAATCAATGATTTATTCATAGAAAATACCTTTTATAAGAAACATAAACACAGACTATACACATGGATTTTACCTGATATGGTACATAGGAATCAGGTTGATCATATCTATGGAAGGAATCATTGGCAAAGTTCAATATCAGCAGTGAAAACTAGGCCAGGTGCTGATTGCGAAACACACTATCAACTACTCAGATGCAAGTTCAAATTAAAGCTAAAAAAGGTCAAGTCAAATCCACAGGAATCAAAATTTGACCTTGAGTCTGTCCCACCTAAATTTTAAAACCAATTCAGGAACAGGTTTGAGGCCTTGAACACTAATTAACCAAGATCTGATGAGCTGTGGAAGATATCAAGAATATTATCCACAAAGAATGCAAAGTGTCATTACAAAGACAGAGGAAGAAGAAAAGACCAAAATGGATGCCAGAAGAGACTCTGAATATTGCACTAGAGTGCAGAGAAGCCAAAGCAAAAGAAAGAAATCAAGAAGTTAAGAAGTTACATAGAAGATTTCAAATAGCACGGGAAGACAAACCAAAGTATTATAATGAAATGTGCAAAGACATGGAGTAGGAAAAATAAAAAAAGTTGAACTTTCTTGGCACTTCTTAAGCTGAAGGAACTAAAGAACCAATTCAAGTTGCAAATTGTAATGCTTAAGGATATTGTGGGTAGAATACTGAATGATCCAGGAAATAATAAAAGAAGATAGAAGGAGTATGCAGAGTCACTTACCAAAACAAATTGGTTGACACAGAAGAAATTCAAGAAACAACATATGATCAAGAGGCAATGGTGATCAAGGAAGAAATTCAGACTGCTCTGAAGAACTTGGCAAAATATAAATCTCCAGGAATTGTTGAAATGCCAATTGACATATTTCAACAAACTGATGCTGCCCTGGACGTGTTCACCAGATTGAGCCAAGAAATATGGAGGACAATTACCTGGTCTACTGACAAGAAGAGATTCATATTTATAACCATTCCAAAAAAAAAGAGGTGACCCAATGGTGTGGAAACTATCAAACAATAATACTAATATCAGATGCAA
>NW_006399809.1:18023767-18033843 GCF_000299155.1 Elephantulus edwardii
AGAAGAAGGAACAATCTCCTCTTGTACCAGTCAGATCTAATTTGACGGTACACAAACACACACACACACAAATAATAAAATTTTAAAAAAATAAGAGTGTATCTAAATACATGTTGTGTTGTGGTTGTTGATCGCCATCAAGTATAGAACAATTCATAGAGACCCTATGAACAAAAGGTCTGAAGCATTTCTATAACTATCATCCTTTATCAAAGTTCATAGAGTTTGCAGAGGCATGTTGTATAGGACGTGGATGCCACTATATTTAGTACTATAATTTCAAGTATATCTAAAACTATTTTTTAATAACAAGTATGTTTTTACCCTAAAGGTTTCAGACTTAAACTCAATTTTTAATATAAGATATTTGAGTACCTTTAAAAATATGGATATTGCATGATAATCATTTGGAGAAAGATAGCAATTGGTGTCAGGAAAGAAGAGCTAGTGATTAAGTGCAAAAGTCTGGAAGCTAGGACAGGGTAGTTTCCTATTCCAGGGACAAATAGGAAGCTATAGGAAAAAAAGATGAAGAGCTGGACACATGGGGACCAGGCAGATGGCTTTGCTACAGGAGTCAAGAGAGAGAGCTGAGAGACAAGTGGCAAGTTTTGACTTTGTGGTTTGGAAGGAAAGACAGAATGATAGCACTAATTACAGAATAGAAGACAATGAAACATTTAGCCTAGGATGGATGATGATTAGTAAAGTTTTAGAAAACCCGAGGACTAGCAATCTTTAATACTAATGCCTAAAGATAGATTTGTAGATAAGGATAAAAGAAAAAACAAAACAAAACAAAACACTGTCCTCAATTCTGACTCATGGAGAACATCTATCAAGTTTATAAAATTATAAATCTTTACTGGAAGAAAATGTCCTGTGTTTGTCCTTAGAACCTCAACATTTAATGCATCATGCCATCAAGGCTTCTTATAGATTAGGAAAGAAGTTTTATGTGTTTATTTACTTTATTATTATCATTATTTTTCTAATGTGTGCTAATTGGAACCAACTCATAGCCAACCCTCCTGCAGGTTTTTATAGCCAGGAAATTGCATGGAAGAAGACTGATCATCTTTGTCTCACGGAGCAGCTGGTGAATTTGAATCTCATGCCTTTGAGTTCACAGCAAAGCTCCTTATCACTAGGTCATCATATCTAAATATACATAGTACCTGCAACTCTTAGCGACCCTATGTGTGATATAGCTCTGAACCCTGCTCTTGTGAGCCAGTCTCACTGTCATCAACACACCTACCATTATTAGCCCAGTTACTTTGTCACTCTATCTCATCCGAGGTTTTCCTCTCCTTTCCTGTCCCTCCACCCTTGCAGGCATGGTATTTATCTCCAGGATTGGTCCCGCTGACCTTATGCCCAAAGTATGTGAGACAGAGCTTCAAATTCCTCCCCACAAGAGAAACTTGGTTTCACCTTCTCCAGGGTACATCTGTTCTCTTGGCAGTCCATAGTATGTTCAATACTCTTCTGAACAATAACTGAAAGGCATCCTCAATTCCTCTGTAATTTTTGCTTATTGTCCATGTCTGAAGCATAGCAAGTAATCGAATCAAGCCAACCTTAGTCTCCACACTGACAATACTTCTGTTTAGCACTTTTGAGAGGTCTCTGACAGCAGCTTTCCCCAGAGCAATTAATCTTTTGATTTCTTGACTACTGGTACCAAAAGTGCTGATTGTGGACCTGAGCAAGCAGAAATTGTCAATCTCTTCTCAAACTATCATGATGCTGCCAATTGGCCCAATGGTGAGAATCTTTGTCTTCTCAATGTTGATTTAAATTCATACTAAAGATTGCAGTCCTTGACCTTCTGCAGCCAATGCTTCAGGTCCTCCTCAGTTTCAGCAAGCAAGGTTGTGCAGTCTGCATAAAGTAGGTTGTTAATGAGTTTTCCTCCAATCCTGATGCCATGTTCCTCCTTTTAAACTCCAGCCTCCTCGAAGATTTGGTTCACATAAAGATTGAAAAGGTATGGAGACAGGATGTATTCCTGACGTATTATTTTCCTGATTTTAAACCATGCAGTATTTCCTTACTCTGTTCTTACAAGTACTTTCTAGTCCAAGTATAGATTTTAAATGACCACAATTAAGTGTTCTTGGATTCACATTCTCCTCCAAGTTACCCACAATTTGTTGTGATACAGACAGTCAAATGCCTTTACATAGTCAATGAAACACAGATAGACGTTCCTCTGGTACTTTTTGCTTTCAGACAAGATCTATCTGATAATGGCAATAGTGTCTCTGGTGCCAACGCCTCTTCTAAGCCTGGCCTGTGTTTCTAGTAGTTCTCTGTCAATGCACTGTTACAATCATTTTGGGATAATCTTCAGCAGGATTTTGCTTGCAGGTGATATCAGTGATATTTTTTTGTTAATTTCTACACTCAGGTGACCTTTTTTTGAAATGGGAACAAATATGGATCTCTTCCAGTCAACTGGACAGGTAGTTATCCTCCAGATTGCTTGGCAAAACTTAGCGAGCATGTTCAGGGCAACATCCTTCTGTTGAAATATGTCAATTGGTAGTCCATCAACTTCTGGAGACTTCTTCTTTACCAACTCCTTTAGAGAAGCTTTAGCTTCCTCCTTCATCACTGCCTCTTGGTTGTATGTTATTTCATTAAATTCTTCTGTGTCAGTCAATCCTTTTTGGTACAGTGACTTTGTGTACTCCTTCCATCTTCTTCTAAAGCTTCCTGGATCATTCAATATTCTACCCATAGCATCTTTAGATATTGCAACTCAAGACTTGAATTTGTTCTTCAATTCTTATAGCATAAGAAATGCTAAGCAAGTTCAGCCCTTTTGATTTTCCAACTCTAGCTCTTTGAATATTTCATTATGAAACTTTGCTTTGTCTTCCCAAGCTGCTCTTTGGAAACTTCTGTTTAGGTCCTTAACTTCCTGATTCCTTCCCTTTGCTTTGGCTTCTTGGTATTGTAATGCAATATCCCACACACACACACACACACACACACACACACACACACACACACGTAGAGCTATGGTGGCCTAGTGGTTAAGAAGTTGCGCTACTAACTCAAAGGTAATTCATTTAAGTCAATCTATTGTTTTATAGGGGGAGTGGGAAATGGGAAAACCACTCTGACAACCAGTTTGGAGCCTCTCAACAACATAGCAATGTGGACTGTTGTTGTTGTTGTTGTTGTTATGTGCCATCAAGTCGCTTGCGACTCATAGCAACCCTAAGTACAAAAGCCCTAAACTGTGCTCTATCCTGTGCCAATCTCATTGCCTCTGACACACCCATCCTGATAACCCCAGTCACTGAATCAATCCACCTCATAGAGGGTCTTCCCCTCCTGCGCTGTCCCTCTACTCTACCCAGCATGATGTCACTCTCTAAAGACCTGTCTCTCCTTACAACATGTCCAAAGTATGTCAGACGAAGCCCCAGAATCCTTGCCTCCAAGGAGCAGCCTGGTTTAACCCTCTCCAGGAAGAATCTGTTTGTTTTCTTGGCAGTCCATGGTACATTCAATTCTCTTCTCCAGCACCACAGCTCAAAGGCATCAATGTGGACCAGGGAAGGAAATTACACAACAATGAATGATTTTTTTTTTAAGTGAATTGACATGGGCTAGAGAGGAAAATGTTTAACAAGGAATGAATGAGAATCCAACTTTTCTGTAAACTTAGGTTAAAATCTCAACAAAATAGGAAATAAATTTTAAAAAACCAAAGAGCACTCCAGCAGCACCCTCTCCAAGATATATTTTTTTTGTTCTTTTGTCCTTGTCTTTCATTTTGAACTTCCATTGGCTCAACTCTGTATGAAGGCATTCTTGTTTTGGTTGAGGATCTGTGTGAATTGTTTCATTGTTTAAACCTCTTGTAGAGTCAACAAGACCTCCAGGAAGACACCTGCATTTAAGGCCAAGCTCTTGTCTCCATTTGAAACTTGGTGAAGCAACTGGACACTATGAAATGGGCTCTCTTGTTCTGGTTGAGGGTCATTGTGGAATTTTTTAATTTTATTAAAGCCTCTTGTTTATAGAGTCAACAAAACCTTCTGGAGGGCCCTTATATTTAATAAGTTAGGTCTGAGGGGTTATCTTTTAATCTTTTGCTACTATATTTTGAAGGAACAGTCTTCTAAGTCATACAACACTCTTCTGTGAATCTGCTGTGCTGAGGTAATTTGGGTTTGCTGTAATGCTGAACTGTTTACCATTGGATCTCAAATGCCATAATGGCTGCCCATGATGGACAGTGTTTGGTGGAGCTCCCAGTTTTAAAATAGGTTGGGAAGCAAAAGTGGCATCCACTTCCTAAACCACATGCTTTAGAAAGTATGGACTTGGAGAAACGATAGTTCTAGAAAGGCCTCAAGTCTTTTATTCAGGTCTTTTGTCTCTATAAGTCGTGCATGAATCAACAATAACAACAACAACATTGCTATAAGCAGCTCTTATTCTGGACTGTTGTCAGACATATAATGCATATCATATATTCCTTTTATACAATTCTTTCTTTTTTATCTGTTCCAATGAAGAGTCCACTATTTATCCCCTCTTTTGAGGCAAGAATGATGAGACTTCACTCATACACTTTGGGCATGTTGCTACAAGAGGCTACTTTTTGGATAGAGACACCATAGTTGGAAGGGTGGAGAGTGGGCAAAGGAGAGGAAGATCCTCGACCACTGGGTGATTGACACAGTGGCTGCTGCAATAGGCTCTGTGTATCAGGAAGTGTGAAGATGGCACAGGATAGGACAGGGTTCAGATCTGTTGTGATAACACCTAACAACAACAACCACTCTGACAATATAAGCTCTAAAAATTCACTGGAAGCTCAGCTATGAGTCAGTTCTGACTCAGTGGAAATGGGTTTGAATTTTATATATATATAATAATATATGAAATGATACATTGAAATATTTACTGTGGTGGTACAGTGAAATACTTTGTATGACTCTTCTAGCCATAATTCCTACTATACTGACTTGCTAGCTCTTTTTTATCTCAGTTGCTTTCTTCTTCCAGGCAATCATCATATGATTTTCATACTAGTCATTTTAAAACATAACTCCTACAAGATGACTTAGTGGTGTGGTGGTGTTCTTTGCTGTCAACTATGATTCATAATGATCTTATGATTGAAGGGACAGCAAAAATCCAATTTTTTTATAAACCCCCATTAACGCTAGAGGCAGAAGCAGGCCATAAAAATTCTTAGCTTAGGGCAAACACAAGTTCCCCGGATAAAGCCTTGTCTGTCCTTGAAAAGTAAAGAATTAACTAGTGTCTACACGACACAAAAGAAGTAAAGGCGGGCAAAGAGGCCAGCCCATCAAAAGTCAACCCACCAACCATAATCGCAACCCCCCTGCCCTAACAGGGGCACTCAAAAGAGCTATAAAAGCAAGTGGGAGGAGAACCTCGGGGCTTTTTTCCTTCACCACCTTCCCGAAGAAGGAGAAAAGTCTCGATGCGTGGAATTAATATAATAAACACTCTTGAAATTTCAGACGTGTTTTTAGATTTCTTTGAGGGGCATTTTGTGGGCAGAACCATGATCAGAATCTTGTCTTATCCTGTACCATCCTCAATAATCTCCACTATACCTACCCCAGCACATTATTATAGTCATCATGTCAACCCATTTAGTTAAAGCTTTTCTTCTCTTTTCCTTATCCTCCACGTTTTCCAGCAAGATCTCTTTTCCCAAAGACTAGTCACTCCCAATAACATGTCCAAAGTATGTGAGATAAGTCTTCACCATTTTTGCCTTTAAGAAGCCCTTGGCTGCATTTTCTCCATGCAGTGATTGAGTTGGACTACACAAATATGAGGTAGATGTAGCCGTTAATAACATAAATAAGGATATAGAACCCTTGCTGGAAAAAGTCTTACAAATAGAATGTGTGAGCACTAATATGGGGATCGATCAATTTTGCCATTCCACTTGGCTTAAAATGAGCTCTCCCAGAGGCAGAAAAGAGAGATTTTTATTGCCATAAAGAAAGAAGAGTCAGGTGAGCTCATCTTTTAGGTATAAAACCTCTGGGCTAATATCTTCTCACTACAGAAGACAAACTGAAGAGGTGTGATGTCACATTATATATATATATATAAAAGTACCATTTGAAGGTCTATTCTGAAGTTCACTGTTATCAGTAATATGATAATATGTATATGTATACCAGGAAGATCCATTAGTAGGACTATTGTTCAAACATATACATAAGCCACTAAACCAAAAACATTGAGGATTTCTACTATTCTACTATTGTAGCCTAAAATGAACCAAATATGCTATCAAGTTGCATTCGTAGAAGGTGTGGTAGTTGGAAAACAAGACAATGAGGACAGAAACGAGGACAGGGATCACATGAACAATTAACAATTTATTCATTTAAATACTTTAAGAAAAAAGCATAAAGAGTTTGCCTGATGGAGTAAACTGTAACCAAGTTGATTGGAAAGAGACAATGGGAAAATTTAACACAGTCAGGAAAAGGTCAGCAACTGACTGTGGAGCAGTCTTTTAATTGTTCATATGCAAGTTCAAATCAAAGCTGAAGAAAATGAAAGCAAGTCCATGAGAAACAAAATATGGCCTTGAACTTATTCCACCTAAATTTAAAAACTATGAAATGTGCAAAAATCCTGAATTAGAAAACCAAAAGGAAAGAGTACACTCAGCATTTTTCAAATTGAAAGAATTGAAGAAGAAATTTAAGCCTCAAGTTTCAATATGGAAAGATTTTGTGAGCAAAATGTTGAATGACACAGGAGAATGCCAAAAGAAGATGGAAAGAATATTCAAGCAATTACGTAAGTTCAAGAACAAATAATACTGAACATACTCAATTCTGCCAAGAAATTTGGAAGACAGCAACACGGCCAACTCGCTGAAAGAGATTTATACCTGTGACCATTCCTCAAAAAAACTTATCCAAGAGATTGTGGGCATTATCAAGCAATATCTTTATTAATACACACAAATAAAATCTTGTTGGAGCTTATTTTAAAAATGGCTGGAATTAATAGAGAATTTCCAAAAATTCAAATTGGATTCCAAAAAGGCAATGAAATGAAGAATACAAAATATGATATTGTTATGTGCTATTGAGTAGGGACTGACTCAAAGCTCCAGTGGGTTTTTAGATGCTGTAAATTACCTAAGAGATTTCTCATCTTTTTCCCTTGAAACAGCTGGTAGCCTTTGAGTTGACAGTGTACTCCTTACCAGGCCACCAAACCAGAGCACCTGGAATACACCATAGACTGCTAAAAAAACAACCAAACAAATAAACAACTGAGGAAATAAAACTACCTTGGAACAAGTATAGTCAGAAAACTCCTTAGAAACAAGTACAGTACAACTTTGTCTCACTTACTTTGGGCATGCATCTATTTAGAAGCAGCCAACACATGCTTCTTTTTTGTTTTTTTAATATATATTACAGATAAGTGCATGCATTTAGGAAATTTGGAGGGACTTAGGAGCTTATCCCACACAGATTTAAAAATAATCTCAAAAATAGGTTTCAGGTCTTTAACAGTAATGAATGGAGACCAGATGAGCTGTGGGAGGATACCAACATTATCCTCCATGAAGAATACAAAAGGTCATTACAAAGAAGGGAGGAAGAAAAGATTTAGATAAATGCCAGAAGAGACTGTGAATATTGCACTAGAATGCTGAGAGGCTGAAGACAAAGGAAGTTAAGGAGGTAAACAGACGATTTCAAAGGGAAGCTTGGAAAGACAAAGAAAAATACTGCAAAGAAATGTGCAAAGTCCTGGAGTTAGAAAATGAAAAAGGGCAAACTCAATTGGCATCTTAACCTGTAAGAATTGAAGAACAAACTCAAGTTTTGAGTTGCAATACTTAAAGAAGCTTTGGGCAGAATATTGAATGATCCAGGAAGGATCAAAAGAAGAGAGAAGGAGTTACACATGATTATACCAACAGGAATTGCCTGACACAGAAGAATTTCATGAAATAGCATCTAATCAATAAGTGTTGATAAAAGAGGAAACTCAAGCTACCCTGCAGGAATTGGCAAAATATAAGTTCCCAGGAATTGACGGAATATCAATGGGAATATTTCAACAAATAGATGAAGCCTTGGACATATTTACCAGATTGTGCCAAGAAATCTGGAGAACAGCTACCTGGCCAAATGATTGGAAGAGATAAATTTTTAGTTCCATTCCCAAAAAAAGATGATCCGGTAGAGTGTGGAAATTATGGAATATACTGCCAGGTGTACAGGCTGAATTTAGAAGAGTCTGTGGTACTAGGGATATTATAGCTAATGTTAGAGGGATCTTGGCTGAAAGCTGAGTACCAGAGGACTGTCTATCTGTGTTTCATTGGCTATGCAAAAGCATTTGACTGTGTGGATCACAACAAAATGGCTAAATCCAAGAAGAATGGGAATCTCAGAACACTTGGTTGTGCTCATGTGAAAACTATAGTTGGATCAAGAGGCAGCAATCAGAACAGAGCAAAGAAACAGTACATGGTTCAAAATCAGGAAGGATGTACCCCAGGGATGTGTCCTATCACCATATCTTTTACATCTCTGTGCAGAACAGATCATCCAAGAAGCTGGGCTCTATGAGGAGGAGTGTGGCATCAGCATTGCAGGAAGTTTCATCAACAACCTGTGCTATGCAGATGACACAATCTTGATTGCTGAAACTGTGGAGGACCTGAAGCACTTGCTGCAGAAGGTCAAGGACTTCAACATTCAATATGGATTGAAGCTCAACATCAGGAAAATGAAGATTTTCACCATTGGGACAATTGGCAGCATCATGATAGATAGTGAAGAGACTGAGATTGTTAACAGCTTTAGTTTGCTTGGCTCCACAATCAATATTCTAAATATCAGCAGCCAGGAAATCCAAAGACAAATTGCATTTGGAAAGTCTGCTGTCAGGGACCTCTCCAGAGTACTGAAGAGCATTGATGGCAGTCTGGAGAGTAGGGTGCGCCTGATTCAGACCATAGTCTTTGCAATTGTTTGCTATGTATCAGAAAACTGAACAATGACTAGGGATGATAGAAGGAGAATTAATACCTTTGATCCAGGAGAACAAATAGGTTCATCCTGAAGAGGGTGAAACCAGGCTACTCCTTGGAGGCAAAGATTCTGAGGCTTCATCTGACATATTTTGGACATGTTGCAAGGAGGGACCAGTCCTTGGAGAGGGACGTCATGCTTGGAATGGAGGAGGGACAGCACAGGAGAGGAAGACCTTAGATGAGATAGATTGATTCAGTGACTGAGGTAATGAAAGTAGGTGTGCCAGAGACAATAAGGTTAGCACAGGATAGAGCAGGGTTCAGGGCTGTTGTGAATAGGATAGCTATGATTCACAACCAACTCGATGGTACATAACAACAACATTACTAATAAACATGCAAACACAATCTTACTGAAGATTATCCAAAAATGACTGAAACCTTACCTCAAGAGAGAACTAAAAGAAATACAAACTGGGTTTAGAAAGGCTGTGGCACTAAGGATATCATTGCCAGTGTCAGATGGATATTGGATGAAAGCAGAGAGTACTAGAAGAATATCTATTTGTGTGTTTTTGATTATGTAAAGGCATTTGACAATGTGGATCACAACAAATTTTAACATTGAGAAGACTAACATTGAGAAGAATGGGAATCCTAGAACACTTGATTATGCTCTTGTAAAACTTAGACTAAGAAGTAGTTGCACAAACAGAGCAAGGAAACACTCCCTGGTTCAAAATCAAGAAAGGAGTGTGTCACCAGTGTGTGCTTTCTCCATACCTTTTCAATCTTTTTGTGCAAAAAATAATTCAAGAGTCTGAACACTATAAAGAAGAATGTGGTAGCATCAATATTAGAGGAAAAAGATTCATCAACAACTTGTGTTATGCTGATGACACAACCTTGCTTGTCAAAACTGAGGAGGACCGGAAACTCAAAGACTGCAGCTTTCAGTACAGATTGCATATCAGCATCAAGAAAACCAAGATTCTTACCATTGGGACAATTGGCAGCATTATGATGGACGGAGAAGAGA
>NW_006399809.1:18035103-18038014 GCF_000299155.1 Elephantulus edwardii
GATTTCTAAAAAAATCATTTTTCATAATAGTTTATTGAAATACATTTTAATGTAATTTATCATTATTTCTCTTTTGCAAGTGGAAATTCATTGGCTAAAGAAAAATTAAAAGGTTCTATTTGATTGGTCAAATGAAATTAATAATTGTGGACCTGAGAATGTCAAAATAAGATTTGAAGCTACTTTCAATAGATAATGCATATGCATTAGGTTTATTATTACAAAAAATAGAAAATCAAACTATGGCTAGCAAAATATTGACAGGTAAAATGACTGTAGTGTCCCGGCACAGGAGTGTGGTGGTCATAGGCCTCCCACAGAAACACTCAGCTCATTGCTTCAACTGCTGGAGACTCTTTTTTTTTTTTTTAAATTTATTATTTTGTGTGTGTGTGTGTGTACCATCAAATTGGGTCTGACTGGTACAGAAGGAGATTGCCTCTCCTTCGCCAGCAAAGCATCTGGTAGATTTGAACCACTCACCTCTGGGATTGCAGTACAGCTTGTAGAGCTCCCTCAGCCCCTGATTCTTAACCCCAGATCAGAAGCTCAAATCCCACAGGCTTCCTGCCCCAAAGACAAGTGACTGCCTTTGTTGCTGAGCTCACATTTCCTGCCTCAGCTTAAGAGGATTACAGTGCCAGGCCTCTATGAAAACTGCTTCAATAGAGATCTGCTGAGAAAAGTGCACATAAGAACCCCAAATAGTAAAAATGAAGAGCTGGCAACTGCTGACATCAACAATGCAGAAGCAACCTCATACTTACCAAGGGAAAAGCCACATAATATCAGAGAAATAGCAGTCAGATTCAAATACTATGAGAAGGCAAAACAAGCCTTCTCCTAAAAAAATAGACCAGAATGAGAACCCAATGCATACCCTAGAGGCAGGAAAGAAAAAGGAACACGGTTTTATGAAGTTTCAAAAATTGAATAAGTTACAAATGATGGAAAAGAGAAGTAAAACCATTAGTGAAAGATACAAAAATTTAAAAAATAATACAAGACAGAGAAAGTACAACTAAGAAAATTCTAGAAGCAATAGAAAAACAGGAAAATGAAAATCAGAGTAATAAGACCAATGCTGAAGAAATTTTCAAAATGTTGGAGAGGCAAAAAAGCAAGATAGAAGAGATGAAACAAAAATTCTGTGAAATTGAGGATATGAACCTCAATGAGAACTCACTAAAAGGATAAAAAATGGAAAGAAAACTTAAGAATCATATGGGATGGCAACAAACAAAAACAATATGTGTATGATTAGAATTCCAGAACATGAGGTAAAGAAAAAAGCATGGAGACAATGAAAAAATTGTGGAAGAGGTATTGGAAGAAAATATTCCACTTGTCATGAAAAATGAGGAAATACACATTCAAGAATATCAGCCAACACTAGCCAGACTAGACCCCAAGGAAAGTATTAAAAAATATCACAGTGAAATTCTCTAAAATCAAAGACAAGGATAGAATACTAAAAGCAATGAAGAACAAACAGAATAGCCTACAAAAGGAGAACCATTTAGATTAAACTCTGACTTCTCATTAGAAACCATGTGAGCAAGAAGACAATGGGATGACATATATGGAGAAGGCTGAAAGGAAATATTTGTTCGCAGGGAGAATATATATATATCTATATCTTCTTGTCATCAAGTCAGAACTGACTCATCGTTCACCCTCCACTGGTTTTGGAGAGACTGTAAACCACAAAGAAGAAATCTCCCATCTTACTCCCACAGAGCTGCTGGTGGATTTGAACCATCTTTGTGTCGGCATTAAAATTCCCTTTTAAAGGGAACCCCAGTGATTCCTAGGCACTCCATAATAGATCATATCAGGGATCTCTGTTGGCCTAGAGGGTAAGCAGTTCCCCTGCCAACCAATACCTTTATGATGTACAGCCTCTAAAATATGTGAGAGGGTCAACTATGAGTTGGTGATTGCTATGAATTTTTTAGCTCGTACCAGATGGCTGATAACCACAATGCTAGAGTTCTTTTGTCATAAATGAAACTAATACCAACAACCACTGAGCAAGCAAATTATGTCTCTTGTTCACCAAGGCCCAGCCCAGAGGGAATTCTCACAACGCTTGGAGATAGCTGTGTACTATGTGTTGTAGACTGGCCTATTTGGAATGCACTGGCCAGCAGAATAAATTTTTGTTTTCATGATTCACTGTTTCAGATGCTTCTGTTTTTTTTATTGTGGGCTGAAACTAGTAAGTCTGCTTGAAAAGTTCCCCATGAAGAGGCAATAAGTCACTGCTTCCTTTCTGTTTCAAAGAAAGACTTACCCTCCTTTAGCTAAATGAACATTGCCACCTAGCAACAGAACCAAGTATTCTCAGCTGGCTCCCAACAACAGACTGACTCTGGGTACAAGTTTTCCAGGGCACAGACTTCAAATTTGGGTCTTGGTGAAGTGTCATGAAGCATTTAAAGAATGTCTGCTACTACAGCATGTGTAGAGAAAAAGGTGTTTTCTGCTTGAGACTGGGTTCTAAAAGACAAGTGAGAAGAATTGCCTTTAAAGCCCAGTAATGTAAATGAGAATTGATTCTCTTTAGTATACACTGTTAAGTATGATAATGAAATAAACAAAAATAATGAACTTTACTTAAAAGAGTTTTCTACCTACCCCTCACTACTGGGAACTGTGAGAATGAAATGCATTATATTTTGCAAATCATAAGATGTCCAAATTTGTGATTCATGGACTAGGCTTTAGAAAAAATAAGCACATTGAATTTCATATGTAAAAGTTCACTTGTTGCTCCCAATTAAAAACCAACTCATAAGTGAACCTCCATTAGGTCTTCAGATGTTGTAAATTGCCTGCAAGGAGACTATCCATCTTACCCCATGGAGCAGGGGGCAGAATTGAACAGTGTATATTTGGATTGGCAGCA
>NW_006399809.1:18038114-18039168 GCF_000299155.1 Elephantulus edwardii
AAAAAAAAAAAAAAGGAAAAACAACGGGGGTAAGGTAGGCGTGGATCAATTAGAACCATCCATTCTCTATTTCTTGTCATCAAGTTGAAGCTGACTCATAGACGACCCTCTAGCGGATTTTCAGAGCCTGTAAATCATTTGGGAGGAGATTATCCATCTTTATCCCTCAGAGCTACCTACCAGTGGATTCAAACTGTCAGAGAGTTTCCACTTTTGAGTTTGCAGCACAATTCCTTGTAGACTATGCCACTAGAACTTCATATAAAAATATCACCATTGATGTGAAAAAGAGCCTGGAGTTTTCACAAAAAAAGTTAAACATAGAATTGCTATGTGATTCAGCAATTTGACTCCTAAGTGTATATCTAAAAGAAGTGAAAGCATGGACGCAGATATGTGTACACCAATGTTTATAACTAACAGAAAACAACATGTGTCTATCACAAACAGAGGAAAGGATAAATAACAGGCAGCAGATATATGCAGTGGAATAATACTCTTCCATACAGAGAAATTGGAAGCAAGAGTGGCATCCACTTCCTAAACAACATGACCCTGGAAACTCTATGAACTTTGAGAAATGACAATAGTTATAGAAAGGCTTCATTCAGCTCTTTAGTTCATAGAGTTGCTATAAGTCGTACTCGACTCGACAGCAGTCAATAACAACAACAATACAGAAAAATGAAGCCCTGATACACACTGCAGTGAAATCTTTATACTGACTGGAGTAAGTCAGTTATAAAAGCATGAAAGCCATACAATTATACTTATATACAAAATGTGTGGAACAAACAAATGTATGGAGATCATAACTTATTACTAGTTACCAGGGTCAATAGGGAATGAGAGAGAATCATTGTTGAGATGGACATTAAGCTTCTATTAAGAACGACAGAAAAATTTGGAAACATAGTCGTGATAGATTCACAATATGATGAATGTAATTACCAGACGAGTTGTGGGAAGATGTTAAATGTATCATCCAGGAAGAGTGCAGGCCATCATTACAAAGACAGAAGAGGAAGAAAAGACCAAAATGGATGTCAGAAGA
>NW_006399809.1:18044469-18045067 GCF_000299155.1 Elephantulus edwardii
CCAGGAGCACGTTCTCCCACCGGTGCTATGTGGAGGTACATAGTTTTAAAATTGAGCACCGTTATGGATTGTATCATGGTTTCTCAAATTGCGTTTTACAAATCCTAACTCCCATGCCTGTGGATTTAGTTCTTTTTGGAAACAGGGTTTTCTTTATTATGCTAAATATATGCTAGCATAGGTGTCTTTAAGTCAACCAGTTTTTGTTATGAATGCAAAATAGATGCTACAATGCTACACAGCATCCAAGAAACATCAGGATAAATGCTGAAATCTAAGGTAAGAATATCAGGGTTCCCTCCCATCTCACCTTAACCCATGCATGGAATGAGCAGTAAAAGCTTTCTCATTGAACCTTGGCTCAAATTTGGACTTCTGGAATCTTGTTCAGGACAATGGTGAAGAATCAGGCAAAGTCTAGTTCACAGGGTGACTTTGAGCATCTGTAGCCAGCACTTCACATCCTCATGAATAACAGACAAGATGATGTCATCTGCATACCATAGGTTGTTGTTGAGTCTTCATCCAATCTAGATGCCACATTCTTATTCATAGAGTCCATCTTCTTGACTAATTTGCTCAGCATACAGATTAAATA
>NW_006399809.1:18045942-18065245 GCF_000299155.1 Elephantulus edwardii
AATCCTGATGCCACATTCCTCTTTGTATAGCCCAGCGTCTTGGATGATCTGTTCTGCAAACAGATTGAAAAGGTATGGAGACAGAATACATCCCTGATGAACCCCCTTCTTGATTTTGAACCTTTCCTTATTTTAAAGCATGTAGTGTTCCCTTGCTCTGTTCACACAATTGCCTCTTGGTTTATGCATAGGTTTTACGCATGTACAATTAAATGTTCTGGTGTTTCCATTCTTCTCAATGTTATACAAATTTTATAATTAACACAGTCAAATGTCTTTGCATAGTCAGTTAAGCACAAATAGGCACTGTTCTAGTATTCTTTGATTTCAGTCAGAATCCTTCTGAGTTCAGCATTGATATCCCCAGTGCCATGGCCTCTACGAAATCTAGCTTGAATGTCTGGCAGTTCTCTATGTACTACACTAACTGTTTTTACAGTATTGATTTTCAGCAGTACTTTGGTTGCATGTGATACCAATGACATTGTTTGCTAATTTCCACATTCTGTTGGCTCAGCTTTCTTGGGGATGGCAGCAAATATGGATCTCTTAGTTACCTAGTGCATTAATAACAGGAATGCCACAGTGGATGGCTTTAAACTACAGACATTTGTTTTCTCACTGTTTAGGAGGCTAGAAACCAATAGGTTCACATTCTTCCGTTTATCTCTAATGAGATAAAAGGTACTACAGGCCACACACTAGGGAAATTCTCTTAACATCAGATTAGGGCTGTGATGGGAAGAAAGAGTATTACACTCCTCTATCTTAACTCATTTTTTTTTGCAATTATTTGATTTATATCTTGGAGAATCATTATATAACTTCCACATTATATCATTATATGCATGTATTTTGGTGGAAACAATTCACTTGATGTCAATACTGAATATTGGCTTAACCAGATCTTATACTACATTAGGAAGACATGTGTAGGAAAATGGGGTAGTTGTTATTGCTGTTGTTGGCATTAGGTGCTGTCAAGTTGAGCATGACTCATAGCAATCCTATGAACAAAATATCTGAACCCTGTTCTATCCTGCACCATCTTCACACTTCCTGATACATAAGAGCCCATTGCAACAGTCACCATATCGATCCAACTCATTGAGGGTCTTCTGCTCCTTCGCCAACCCTCTACCCTTCCCAACATCATGTTCTTCTCCAAGGAACAGCCCCGCCTAGCAACATTTCCAAAGTATGCAAGGCAAAGCCTCATCATTCTTGCTTCCAAAGAGCACTCCAGCTGCACCCTCTCCAAGACATATGTTTGTTCTCTTGGCTATCCATGAGATGTTCAGTGCTCTTCTCCAAAACCATAGCTCAAAGGCATCAATTCTTTCTCTGTCATCCTTATTCATTGGTCTGGTCTCAGATACATAGCTAGTAAGTAATTGGAAAGACTACAGCCTCAATGAGACACACCTAAATCCTCAAACTGACATCACTACTACATTCACACAATGGAATACTATGCAGCACACAGAAACAATAACTTTGTAAATTATTACCTAACTTTGGAGGGACTGGAGAGCATTATGCTGAGAGAACTAACTCAGTCCCACAAGGATAAATATTGTATAAAACCGTTATTGTAGAATGAGTGTAAGGATCCAGGAGGGGTGGGAGAGGCTGGAAGCAGAGGGATGTGGATGTGCAGGGGAAAGGGAGGATTAATCATTGGGTTGTACAATTTGATGGGTAGGAGGGTGAGGGAAATTGAAAGAATTTGCTCAAATTTGTATTTGAATTTTGTACATAAACAAGTAGAAAAAAATAAAAAAATAATTTGGATAGGTCCCTAAGTGCAGATTTTTCCAGTGCAATGCATCTCCTTATTTCCTGACTACTTGTACCAAGGGTGTTAATTGTGAATATGAGCAAGATGAAGCTGTTGACACTTTCAACCTTCACTCCATGCATCATGACACTGCCTATCAGTCCAATAGTAAGAATCTTCATTTTCCTCACATTGGGATGCAATCCATACCAAAGGATGCATTCCTTAATCTTCTGCAACAAGTGCTTCAAGCCCTTCTAACTTTCAGCAAGCAAAGGTTCTGTCATCTGCATAAAACAGAGGTTATTGATGATTCTCCCTCCAATCCTGATGCTACACTCATCCTCATATAGTCCAGCTTCTTGGATAAGTTGCTCAGCTTACAGATTGAATAAGTATGGTGAGAGAATATCACCCTAACACACTCCCTTTCCAATTCCATACCATGCAGTGCTGCCCTGCTCCATTCACACAACAGCCTCCTGGCCCAGGTATAGGTTCCACATGAGCACAATGAGATGCTCTGGATTCCCATTCTTCTCAATGTCAGCCACAACTTGTGATTATCCTCATAGTCAAATGCCTTTGCAGAGTCAATAAAGCACAAATAGACATTCTTCTGATATTCCTTACTTTAAGCCAGGATCCACCTGACATCAACAATGATTTCCCTGATTCCATGGCCTCTTCTAAATTCTGCTTGAACTTCTGGCAGTTCCTTATCTATGTACTATTCCAGCCATTTTTTAAATGATCTTCAGTGGTATTTTGCTTGCAGGTCATATCAATGATGTTGTTGTTATTAAGTGCCATCGAGTTGTAGGTGACCTGGACACCTGTATAATTTTCATCCTTTCTCCAGGTTCATAGGGTTTCCAGAGGCAAGCTGTTATGGAAGTGGATGCCACTCCTGCTCCCAAGCTTGTTTTAACCAGGAGTTCCACCAAACACTGTCCACCATGGATAACCATTCTCACATTTGACTCATCAGTTTCATAGTGTTCAGCTTCACAGCAACCACAAGTTACCTCTGTACAGCAAGTGGACATACCAAGGTTACATGACCTAGAAGAATGTTTCACCAAAAACAAAGGCAGGCCCAAGAGCCGCAGAGAAGAGTCACCCACCTTTGGCTTGGGAGCATGACTTTCTGTCCACTAGGCCGACTGCTCTCTCTCTCTCTCTCTCTCTCTCTCTCTCTCTCTGTGCTATTGTTGTTATTGTTAAATGATGCCAAGTGGTAGGTGACTCATAGTGACCCTCTGAAAGAAAGACCCGGACACCTATATAAAGGACAAACTTTTTTCAGGTTCATAGGGTTTCCAGAGACAAACTATTATGGAAGTGGATGCCACTCCTGCTTCCAAACTTATAATTCCCACATTTAGTTGGATCATCTTTCTTGGGAATGGGAACAAATATGGACCTCTTCCAATCTGTTGCCAGACAGCTGTCCTCGAAATTTCCTGGCATGGACTGGTGAGCGCATCCAAGACTGTATCTGTTAATTGAACTAAGTCAATTGGTATCCCATCGATTCCTGGGGCCATATTTTTTGCCAATGCCTTCAATATACCTTCCATTTCCTTCTTCATTACCATTGGCTCCTATTCATAGGAGTAGTGGTGCAAGTCAAATGCTTAGCTTTCTTTGTAAGAGGGCAATATACAAGGTCTAAAATTGATTCCATAAAATATTGATGAAAATAATGTTAATTTAAAATACTGTCATAATTTATTCCACTGAATTGGAATTTACCTTTCCTTGAGTTCCCAAAGGTATAAATTACATAAGAGGAGATTACCAATCTTTCTCTTTCAGGAGCAATTGATGGATTCAGACTACTAGAGAGGCACCATTTTTGCAATATTGCAAAAAGAAATTGGTATTTCTCAGGTTGGATGAAGTGAAGAATAAATTTAATCCTCAAGTTGTAATACTAAAAGGATTCCGTGGGTAAAATTTTGAAAACATCAAGCAGTTGGAAAGGGTAAAGAAAAATAGAGTTAAGGCATTAAAGAAATAATATAAAAACTCAACATAACAGCAGCAATCACTTCTGATCCGTCATTACAGGAATGTAAACAGATTAAATTTCCCAATCAAAAAACAGAGAGTGGTAAAATGAATTTTTTTTTTAAAAAAAATGATCAAACTACATGGATTAATTTGAGCTCTGTAATGGTAAGGAATTGTGCTGCCGACCAGGAGGTATAGGGATGGAATCTGCTTCTCTACAAGACAAAGATGGGAAATCTCCTCCTGTGTAATTAACTCCCTGCAAAAACCTACTGGAGCTATGAGTTGGCTCTGAATTAACACCATCAATAACACATTTTTTTACATGAGACACACTTTGAATGCAAGGCCATAAACAGGTTGAAAGTGAAAGGATGATAAAAAAAATCCATCATCTATAATCAAAAGAGATGTGGATGACAATCTTAAAATCAAACAAAGAAAACTTCAAGACAAAGTCTGTTAGCGAAGATGAAGATGAACATTACATAGTGATAAAATTAATCAAGAGGATTTAACATAAGGATATATGTATGCCCTAACATCAGGAAACCTGATAGTAAATGCTGTTAGACAGAATTGCAGGGCACTGCCGCAGGACCAGCCCGAAAGTGGGGAGTCCTTATTCTCACTAGCTGGGGTGACCGAGTGGGAGACCAAAGTCATCAGAGAAGCAAAGAGTTTATTTCAAGAGCATGTAATTTGGAGCAGGGCGATTATCATGTTCTCATTCAAAAGGGACTATTTCACCACAAACCATCCCTGATTTTTCTGGCTATTGACCTTAATAATTGAAGGATTAACTTTCTTTTTTCAATCATCATACTGATAATTTTTCACAAAAGCATGAAGGGAAGTTACTTTGTGCCTTTACACTTTTATCCTGTCCCATTTTAGATGGTCAATTTTTAATTCTCCCATTCTCTTCAAACCAGTACTCTGAGGTGACGAAGAGTTCCTTTTTCTAAAGAATTTTATGTTCTGGTTTTCACTTTGAACATTACCCCCATCAGCAAAGCCCAGTCCAAATTGTAACAATTTATACTGGCTCACAGGGTCACATCTGTGCACGTTAGGTCAAAGCGGTCGATGGAACACAGCCAAACACATTTTGTCATTGCTGTTTTCCCCACTTGCATTCATCAAATAGACCCAAATGATCACCCTATGTGTTCATACCAGGCTGCCAACTTACTGTTTCCTTTTAACTCCACTCCTGGAAAGGGGTCTTGTTGGGCTCTGACAGTTCCTGCCTCAAAGCACTCAATGCCAAACTGTTCACTCAACTTTTAAAAATTATTAGTGTTTTTTAATTCACTCACTGTTGAACTTCTTCCTTCCTGTCCCTCCTTTCTCCTTTCCTCAGTCCATGAGCAAGGCACCTCTTGTCCCAGATTGCCATTGTACAAGTAATGTCTAATTATATATTACTTTCAGATAGTTCTTACCCTCAACTCTTTCAATGCAGTGTCCATTATCTATCCACTCTTTTCCTATTCTGCCCCAATCTCCCACATCATTCCTATTTTATAACAGCAGTGTTATATAGTATGTGTCCTTTTGTGATTGAGACATCATTTCACTCAGCATAATGTCTTCCAGGATGATTGGTGTAATGTTGTACAAGTTCATTATTTTTTCAATGCTGCGTAATAGTCCATTGTGCGAATATTCAACGTTTACATTTCTTCTCCATTCCGGAATTATTGCTCTGGCAAAATTTGTTGCTAAGGAACTCATTAAAGTACTAAAAAGCAAAGATATCAGTTTAAAGACTAAGGTGCACCTGATCCAAGCTATAGTAATTTCAATAGCTTTCCCAACCCAGGTAATTCCACCCACACTCCCAGAAGTCCGGCAGGCAGCCCATAGGTTAGTTTTTGGGACTCAGAAACAACCGCAGGAGACTCCATTTTGGCTTTTCCCAACCCAGGTAATTCCACCTACACTCCCAGAAGGAAGGGTACACACCAGGGATGTGTCCCATCTCCATACCTTTTCAATCTATATGTGGAACAGATTATCTGGGAGGCTGGGCTCTATGAGGAGAAATGATACATTAGGACTGGAGAAAGACTCATCAACAACCTGCATTATGCAGATGACACAACCCTGCTTGCTGAAACTGAGGCAGACCTGAAGTGCTTGCTGCAAAAAGTCAAGGATTACAGCCTTCAATATGGATTGAAGCTCAACATCAAGAAAACAAAGAGTCTCACCACTGGGCCAATTGGCAGCATCATAATGGATGGTGAAAGATCGAGATTGTCAACAGTTTTCAGTTTGCTTGGCTCCACCATCAACACTCATAGTACTAGTAGCCAGGAAACTAAGACTAATTGTATTGGGAGAATCTGCTGTCAGAGACCTCTCCAAAGTGCTGAAGAGAAACCATGTCAGTCTGGAGACTTAAGTGCACTGATACAGGTCATGGTCTTTGTAATTACTTGCTATGTATCAGAGAGCTGGACAAGGACTAGGGATGACAGAAAGAAAATTTATGCGTTTGAGCTGTGGTACTGGAAAAAGAGTATTGAATATACCACGGATTGCTAGGAGAACAAAGAGAAGATGAAACCAGGCTGCTGTTCCTAGGAGGCAAGGATTCTGAAGTTTCGTCTGACATACTTTGGACATGTTGCAAGGTGGGACCAGTCCTTGGAGAGGGACGTCATGCTTGGGGGGCTGGAGGGAGTGTAAGAGAGGAAGACTCTCGGTGAGATGAATTGATTCAGTGACTGGAGTAATAAGGGTAGGTGTGTTGGAGACAAAAAGATTGGCAGAGGATAGAGCAGGTTTTAGGGCTGTTGTGCATAGGGTAGCTATGAGTTGTATGTGACTCAATAGCACATAACAACAACAACATCATCATCATTGGAGCAGTCTCAATAAATGCCCATTTGTGTGTGTGTGTGTGTGCATGCATATGTATATGTGTGTATATAGGTATGATGTATATATACCCACATACATGCGCGCACACACACACACACCCTTTTAAATGGCATATATGTTGCTGAAGCATCTGGACATTTTCTAGACAAGAATTCCCAAAGGTTGTCACAGGCAAGTCAAGTGCTCTTGGGCTTTGCCCTAAGTTCCAGTCAGCACAAGTATGTCAGAGTCTTCCTCCTCAGTCATATTAGAATATAGATCATGAGGAAAGTCTGTCATTCAAATATATCCTGCTGTTGCTAAAGCCCCATTTAAATAGACATCTTCTGACTTACTTTACAGATGGGAGCTAGCAATAATCCCAGATGCTGCATATCCATTCTTCAAAATGCACAGAGATCAACAGACATGGGGTTTCTTATTAATCTTGGGAGTAGTGGCAATAACTTATACCTGTCTATGGAATGTTGTAAGTGGCTTTTGGCCAAGTTATTCCCATTTGAGCAGGTGACTACCATTTTGATGGAGTGGCTAGATTTGTTAACCAGGCTCTTTTGGTTATGTGAATCACTACACTGTTGAAATAATCTGTAGTTTATTCTTAAATATTTGCTATTAACATAACATCAGCAATGCCATGTATCATTACATTGAATATCTGCACAAAGTCTATGTCTTTTCGAACTGTGCTATGATATAGTAACTTAGAAGTTTAAGCAAATCTGTACCAAATATGTAATGGTAAATTTAGATCTTTACCAAATTAAAGCAAATAGTGGCTAGTCTTTCATGAGATTGTGAGTGAGAAGGGGGTTGGGGGTAGGGGAAGCTTTTTCAAAGTCTCTGAGTACCAATTTCCTTTGCTATGGTATGTGCTGTCAAGTTAGAACAAACTCATAACTGCTCCTCCAGCAGTTTTCGGAGGCAGTTAACCACACAGGAGAAGGTTGCCCATTTTTCTTGTATGGAGTAACTGGTGATTTGAGCTGCATGCCTTTGGGTTGGCAGTGTCATTCCTTATCGCTAAGCCACCAGAGACCTGCTTTATTGTCTATACAGTTACACAACAATTAACTGTCAACATGCACGCACTAGCTGCCTTTGTTACAAACTGTATTTGACTGTTATTTAGAGAATTTATTGGTCCCAACACTCTAGACTTTAATATGTTGTTAATAAAAGAAGCAATCTTCTACCAGGTGTCCTAAACTGCTTTCAGTCAACTCTCAAATAAATACATCTGGGCATTTGTAATGATTCCCATTTAGCATGCCCCATCAATACTGAGCGAAAGACAGACTCCTTCCATGGTACAATATCAGGTAGAAGAGGTGTACTTCAATAAGGTATAGGAGCCTGACAAAGAGTAAACCCAGGTTAGAAAGATGCAGCTGCTTCCTACACCTGTTATAGACTCTTCAAATTTTCATCAAACCTTTATCTTCATATTTCATCAGCTTTTGCAGACTTCTAACTTCCTAACATTGCTGTTGTCATGTATCGTCAAGTCAGAGCTGACCTATAGCTGATCCTCCAGTAGTTTTTCAGAGGCAGTAAAATGCATAGGAGGAAATTCTTCTCTTTCTCCCTCAGAGCAGATGGTGGATTCAAACCACATGTGTTTGGGATTATAGTGCAGCTTTTTACCACTAGGTCATCAGTTTAACCCAGTCAATAAGTCTCCAAGTCCTTGTTGACAAATTTGAGATTAAATTATATTGGGCTCCTCTGTCCAAACACTGCAGGAATGTTTCTTGCCTGCCTTCAAACTATTTTATCCAAACACATGCCCATGGCCTTTTACTCCCTGCTGTAGGCTGGGTCCTAGTCCCCTTATCAGTCTACATTGTGACCAACGGAAATTCTGCTTTGAATTGGCCTAGGTAGGCCTCCACATAATTAAATCCATCTTGCTTGGGGTGAATAGAAAGAACTTCTTTAGATTTCTTTTATGTTGGAGAATAGGTTTTCATTTGTCCAATCAAACCTCTATAGTGTCATCTCTGAACTTTTGTTTAATTCATCTATGTCTACTCCAGTCATTGCATTTCTTACTTACAAATGTAGGTCTTCCCAAGGCAAGCTCTTCTTCTGTTGTTTTCTTACTCTGACGAGTCAACTTTCTTACACTTCTAAGACCTATAAAGAAAAGCTGTGCCAAGAAGTTCTGTTACAATTCAACTCCAGAAGAAGCTGGGTGAAAGGTGTGTTGAAGATGCCAATGAGCTAAGGAAGGCCTGAGGATATACGTGAGCCAATGAAGGGCAGAGGTGAAGTGAAGTGGCTAAGACTAGGCCCTACCCGACCAGAAACAGGAAATTGGACTTAGAAGCCCCATGATCTCGACATGAAAAGGAGGTAACAAACATGTGCTTTAGATAAATGAGTGATGTTGGAGGCAAAGGACTGGAAACACCCAACATGTCATCCTCTGACCTGCCATCACATCCAACTTCAACTCCAGAAGCACTTCAAACTGTGGAGAGAGCAGAGACTCTAACAAAGAGATACCACGTTTGGCAACAAAATGCTTTATTCCACCTCTGTTCCTGGGAGAGGCCCATCTTCCCCTTCATGAGGAAGCTTTCCTAAAAAACGGATCTTGTCTCTCAGCTGCGTCCCACCTCCTCACAATTCCTCATAATCACATGTTCTAACAAAACCTTGACCTACGTCATCTTTATTATCTCCATGCAGAGCACAACCAGGTTAAAACCAGGAAATTCATCCTTAGCCAAACTTTCTAGCTTCCTGTTGTCCTCTACCTGGCACACATCTTTGTCCCAGCAAGGAAGACTGATCCTGCATTCTCACTGCACGTAAAGGGCTGGACAAGCCATCGAGGATTGGTGCTTTGCATCGCAGTAACATACATATATGCTTATGTAAGTGTTTTACGTATTATATCATGACCTGGGTGAGGAGCACATGCATTGAATAATTATATCCAACCCAATAAAACCATCCCATTATGGCTTGTGTAAGCCAAACATCAGCTGCTTCCTCTGGAGTGTTTCATTTGGTTATTTTGAGAGTGAGAAGGGCACGCATGTTGTCTTTGACAGTCACAAAAATAATGTAAATTGTATTTAGTTTTTCATGCTGACTGTCCCCTCATAGTTAACCTCCCATGTAATTCTGAGTCTTTCATTATCTTCTATGATTGTTCCATAATGCCTTGTGTATCTTGCATAAGCCCAAACACATCCATGCACATCTACAACATTGTCACTTATGTCCCTCTGACAGTGTATTTTAGTAACAGCTCTTCAAAAAGGTGAAGTTAACACTCTACAAACTATTCTATATTCCTAGTTTCAACAGTAATGTGGTATTTCCTTTACCCCTTCTGGACTACTTTCTTGGTGACCATTGGTCAGAAGAGTACTTCTTGTTCCATTACACACTTTTATTTCATGTCCCTGAAACTACAAGGCATAATTGACCAGATAATATATGGGCTTGGTTCCTCACTAAAATCAATCTCTTAACCATTACAGGCACTCTTGATAACAAAACCAAGGAATTGTTTGTCTTGCCCTTTTACAAGAGTGCGTTTCTTTATTCATCTAAGTATCTCAGGAGAAGCACTCATCAAGCCTTTGCCTTGTATATAACTGATTACATAAAACAGCAGCTTGAATCCCTAAGATGATGATGATGGTTGGTATGGTTTTTACTTTTCATTTTATACAGGTTTTTTGCATGGGTTGGCTCCACAGTCAACACTCTTGGCACCAGCAGCCAGGAAATTTAAAAGACGCATTGCGATGGGAAAGTCTGTGGTTAGAGACCTCTCTAAAGTACTGAAGAGCAATGATGTCAGTCTAGAGACTAAGGTGCTCCTGATACATGCCATGGTCTTTGCAATGACTTGCTATGCATCAGAGAGCTGGATAATGACTGGGGATGATAGGAGAATTGATGCCTTTGAGCTGTGGTGTTGGAGAAGAGTATTGAATATATCATGGACTGCTAAGAGAATGAATAGGTTTGGAGAGGGTAAAGCCAGGCTGCTTCTTAGAGGCAAGGATTCTGAAGCTTCATCTGACATATTTCAGACATGTTTCAAGGAGGGACAAGTCCTTGGAGAGGGATGTCATGCTTGTGAGGGTGGAGGGACAGTGTAGGAAACGAAGACCCTCAATGAGATGGATTGGTTCAGTGACTGGGGTAATGAGGGCAGGTGTGTCGGAGATGGTGAGATTGGCACAGGATAGGGCAGAGTTTAGGGCTGTTGTACATAGGGTCACTATGAGTCGCAGGAGACTCAATGGCACATAACAACAGCAACATCCATAAATCAAAGTTCTTTAATTCTCTCATTTTTTTCCCATTTTTCCAAAAGCACGTTACAATGAGTTTAGACCATTGCAGAGAGTTCCATCACCCTGACATCAGTTAAGACAAATGTTATTAGAAGGATTTAGTGCCCAAAGCTGGTTTCTATGAGGTAAATGTCAAAATAGCCGAAGTGCCCAACTTTTCCAAATTTTCATACTACTCTATTATCTCTATCATCATCTTTTTTCCCTCCCCTCTACCCTCCCTCTCCCATCTATGTCTTTAGGTTCTGAAATTCTCTGTAATGTCTCACACAAACTCTCTGTCAGGGGCTTCACTCTGACTCCATGGACCCACATGGCCACAAGGATGAAAGACTTTGGTCCTAGGTGGGTGCAGATGGCATTTGCTGGACAGCCAGACATGGTAACTTGGAGGGTGGTGACATCAGGTCTATCCAAGCAGTTTCATAAGCTGTAGCATAATGAGGAGCTTGGCTTACAGGGTGACCATTGGCAGTGGTTTGTGAAAAAACTGGATCAGATTAGATGTACCTGAGAGAAAATGGTTGAACATTCAATGAGCACTAATAAGATTGGGTGAGAGGTACAGATACAGGTGGAAATAAGCATAGATACATACACATCTAGGCTATAAAGCACATTCCTTGAGAACTAAGGGTTATGATATAGGTTATATCTTCTAGTAAGAATTGGACTCAGGATATATATCACCTCAGTTCTACTTCATTAACACAACAGCCAGCTGTTCCAACATGAGATAAAAGTACAAAAAGTTACCACAAATGAACTGTGGCTGGAAGAATGCTGGGGACCTGCCCCATAAGGTGCACTGCTAACCCAAAGATCTTGTTTCTCCATTGCTTTGAATCTACTAGCTGTCCCAAGAGAGAAAAGAAAGATGGCACTCTTTCCTCACTGTCTCCCTCTGAAGGGTCAGCTATGAGTCAAATCCAACTCAACAGCAATGAGAGACAGACAAGGAGACAGAGAGAGGGTAGGAGGGGAGTAGAGAGGGCTAGAAGGGCCCTATTACTCAATTCACTTCACTACCTCTGCCTTGAGGAAGGAGAAAAACTGCTAATTTACTCTCCTTACCTCATCAAGCTAAGAGGAGGTTCCATGGATCACATGGTTTCTCAAGGTTTGAAGGGATCAGTAAGATCTAGGTGAGATCCAAGGAATCTTCATTACTTTTTGTAGGAAAGTGGTTTGCATCTTGACAGTGTCCACACTATATGAAAAATTTGGTTCAATCTCTCACGTCTTGATTTGTGAGCTTGCAGAGTCTTTGATTGTACTCCTTACCTGTGGTGGAATAAAAATTGCTGTGGAGAAAGAGAACCGTTGGTCAAATCTTTGGATATAAGCCTATGTTACATTCCTTAATTTGTCTTTCAACTCTATTTAGATTGTCATGTGTATGTGAAAACAAATCCATAAAGTGGCTGGTAAGTGAATTCGGACTTCATCACTGGTGAGTAATAACTCCAAGGATAGGGTCTTTCAAATTCTGATTGCTGGATATATCTTCTGAGCTGCTTCTTAGTATGTTCAAACTCTCAATATTTCAGTTAACACTTTTGTCTTTACTAGCCCAGGTCCTCATGCTGTCCCATGAAGAATCATTAATTTAGATGAAGTCTAATCTACTCTTGTTGTGGCAGCTCAGTTTCAAATTCAGCTTGGGGGAAACCTTCCTTATACCAAGAATATGATTTCTTATCTACTTTACTATCTTCTACACACTTATTCTTGCCTTGAGCTATATTTGATGTTGTTGTTGTTGTCTACCAGCAAGTTGGAAATGACCCATAACTGACCCTCCAGCGGGTTTTCAGAGACAGTAAATCTCACAGGAGATTGTCCATCCTCTCCTTTGGAGCAACTGATGGATTTGACCCATGCGCTTTGGAATTGGAAGGCAGTTTCTTACCACTAGACCATCAGAGATATTCAACAGGATATATATGCTTTGTATGGTTCTTATATACATAAATACACTTTACTGCAGTTTCAGAAAATAACTCTTGTCCACACACAACACAGTACAAATTTCAGTTACTGGTGTCTCTCAACAATAACTAAATAACATACAAACTACAGGCTTTTCAGGACACAAATCTTGACAGAAATAAATATGCAGTATGACAGTGATCAATCACATCACTGCTTTTGACTGGTCTATTTGTGATTGACCATGCATCTGTCATTCAATTAGGGATGAGCTCTGCCTTCTTGTCTCCCAGTGAATGTGGTTTGAGTTTGCATGGTCATTTCTACAGGATTTCATTGTCTTGCAAATGAGGACAGACAGTCTCTTCTTTATCTTGTGCTTTTGATATTTTCATAGATTTGTCTTGAGTCAATAACTCATAAACACACTGATACTACTTTTCACGTTTTGGAAATAAATGAGTATTTGCAGTGTATTTTAATAGGATACATAGAGCTTCCTATCCCACCCCTCAACGCCTGTTTTCTTTGTATAAATCTGATTTATTTTAGTTAAGCTATTCTAGACTGCATTGTCTTCAATCACAGAACTCAAGAGTAATGCACCTTTCATTATTACTCTGTTACCATTTTATTCCCCACATCTCATTTTTCAACCAGCTCCCACAACACTGTGTAACAACTCTGGAAACATCTCATAATTTTTTAAAGGAAGCTATTTGTCTTTTGTATTCGATGTATGTGGAAATATTAACCTCATATAATTTTATTAATAATCATCCATTTTACCCATATTTTCAAAAGCATTTGTATAAAGTTAGCATAATATTCTTTCATTTTTAAAACATTTCCTCTGCTATATATATATATATTTTTTTTTCACCTATCATATTGGCCAAATATTACTTATTTCAATGGCTTCTTTAAAGAACTAAGCTTGGTTTTTTTTCAAGCTCTTCTTATTTTTAATTATCTTTATATTTGTGTTACTGTTCTTTCACTGGATCTATTGTCCACTTCATGTAGCTTTAAGGGTTCTTTTCAACAACTCAGCCAGGTCTATCCGTTGTGCCATGCTTACAACACAGTATTGAAGAGCTTGAACTTCTTGCAGTTCCCCAACAATGTACTGTTCCAGCCATTTATAGAAAATCCTCAGCAATCTTTTGCTTGTATGTGATATTATGCACCATTAAAACATAATTCACAGACTGGGTTAAGCTTTGCTTTACTTTCAAAATGCATCTATGCCTTCAGATCTTTTCTTTCTCTAAATTTTCTCTATCAGTGAGTAGGAGTAATAATGAGTCTTCATTATGCTTATAACATTTTATCTCTTTTTTAATATCATGGGAAAATCTTACCTTTTTTCTTTCTGAAGGGGGGGAGGGTGAGGGAAGGGGAATAGGGGAATAATAGCCAGAGGCCCAGAATCTTCACAAGAATTCCTCATGTTCCATTTAAATACTGAAATATAAGCATACATTCAGAGGCTCTACAAAATATCTAGATCTTAAAGTATTATCTTACCTTGAACACGGACACAAAGTGACACAAAGCTTAGGCACTCAGCAGCTCACAGAAAGATTAGCAGTTTGAACCTATTCAGTAGTTGCATCACACAAAGCATGTGGTGATATGCTCCCACGTTACTATTGTGTCATGAGTACAGCTCATAATGACCCTATGAACAACAGACCTGAACCCTAACCTATCCTGTGCCGTCCTCATCATCTCTGACCTACTTGAGCTGGCTGCTGCAGTCACTGTATCAATACATCTGTTTTGAGGGTCTTTCCTCTCCTTTGCTGGTCTTCCACCCTTCTAAATATTCCCTTGCCCAGAGACTGATCTCTCTGGACAACATGTCCAAAGTATATGAGACAAAGTTTCACCATCCTTGCTTCTAAGGAGCACTTTGTTTCTTTGTCAGTACTCTTCTCCAACACCATAATTCAAAGGAATCTATTTTTTCTGCCATCATATTCACTGTTCAACTTTCAGATGCATAGCAAGTGATAGAAAAGATCATGGCTTGGGTCAGGTGTACCATAGTCCTTAAGGTCACTTCATTGCTCTTTAACACTTCAGAGAGATCCTAGGCAGCACATTTTCTCAATGTGATATGTCTTCCAATTTATCAACTGCTAGTACTAAGGGTTCATCATAACCTATGAAACCCTATGGGAGGGAATTCTGGCATATATATGACTGAGTCTGAACTAACTCTATCGCTCACAATAATAACAATAACAAGAAGTACAGAAACAATGAATAATTCTTTCCATGACTTCATGATCTCCCTTTATTTCAGGGTGTGTGGGGTTTTCTATTTCCATAATCTTTCACAAATGGATGGTATATGTCTTAAAGCTTTCCTCCCAGTACATTTATTTTTAAGTATATCTAGTAGCCTTGAGTATACTGTTGTTGTTGCTATGGGCTATCAAGTCAGAACTGACTCATAGCTGACCTTGCAGCATATTTTCAGAAGCTGCGAATCACACATTTTCCCACACAGAAGCTGGTAGATTTGAACTTCCTGACATTGAGCTTGCAGATTAACTCTTTGGCCACTAGGCCACTAGAGCTCAAGAACTGCTTAATTTCCTAGCTTCTTGTACCAGATCTCACAACCACGCAATCATAGTGTACCTAGAGCATGTGTTGCTGTTGTTAGGTGCCATCAAGTCCACTTCGACTCGTAGTGACCCTCTGAACTTTGGCCTGTCCTCTGCCACCCTCATATCCGTCATGCTCAAGCCCACTGTGGTGGTCCTGGTGTCAGTCTTGTGTCAATCTGTCTGTAGAGACTCTTCCTCTCTTTTGCTGACCTTTCCCAGCATGATGTCTCTCTCCAAGAGCTGTTTCCTCCTGAAAATATGTCCAAAGTTAAACACATTTTCTCCATCCTTGTCTCTAAGTAAGTTGCACTTCCTTCAAGATAGATTCGTTTGTTCCTTTTGCATTCCATGGGATATTCTGTAATCTCCAAACCCACAATTCAAAGGCATTGATTCTTCTGTCATCCTCATTCATTCCTGAGCTTTCATATACGTGTATGTATGTATAGTGTACGTTACCACTGATGGTTTGTTGGCTTCATTGTTTTTGTCTCTTTATGATTCATTCCTTCTATCAATGTGAAATCTCATAGTATTGGGTTCACTTCTATACTCTTATCAATTTATTCTGCTATAGCACAACCTTATGTGTATATGCCATATGTCTTGTGTGCTCATTTCTCTATTTGCCATGACTTGTGTTTGCAAATTTTAGTCTTGTTCTGTAGGAATGACAGCTCAACTTAGGGAAAACAAAAAAAATCCATGACTTGAACCAATAAATCATAAACAGAGAAAGGATTGAAGTTGTGGACATTTTCGTTTTCCATGAATCCACGATCACTATTTATGGAAGAAACAGTCAAGAAATCAAAGTACATATCACTTGGGAAAATCTGATGCAAAAGGTCTCTTGAAAGCCATGAAAGAGATGGCACATGAAGGACTAAGGTGCGCCCATTTCAAGTCATGACATCTGTAATCATGATATATGCATGTCAAAGCTGGACAGTAGAAGGCTGAAGACAAATGGACAGCAAGAAGAACAACAACAAAAAGAAAATCTACCTTGGAAGATATGCAACTAAAATCCTCCTTAGCAGCCAAGATGGTGAAATGTTATCTCATGTTCTCTGATCCTGCTATCAGGAGACACTAGTGCCTGGGAATGATGATACCATACTTTAGAGAGCACAGGGTCAGCAAAAGAGAAAGAGCCTCATGGGATTGGATTGACATGCGAGGTACAACATGAGGTTTCCACACAGTATTGCTTGTGACACTGTGATGGTAATGTAGCCAGCCAGTGCTCCTTTTGCTGCTCTGCGTCCACCATTGGGCAGCACTTCATTTTAGTCTGGTTATTCCCTTTTGTTGTTTGTTTGTTTACACCATACACAAAAATAAATTCAAGATGAATCAGAGACCTGGAGGGTAAAGCCCCAAACCATAAAGATCATCAGAGACAAAATGAGACCAAACTTAGAAGGTCCATGGTATAAAGGGGCTGGCAAATACAGCCAAAAATGCACAACCAGGAGAAGATATCCCTGATGAATGGGATCTTCTCTAGATTAAGTCCCTGTGTGCATCAAAACCTTTTTCCAACAGGGTGAAGAGAAAACCTACGGACTAGGCAAAAAACATTTGGCAATGGTGTATCAGGCAAGGATAGGGAAGTTTACAGGATTTCTTTTTTTTTTTCTATAATTATATTTTATTAATTTTCAGAAACATTTACAGAGATTTTGGGTTTCCATTCATTCACCGCTGCACCATTCTCTCTACCCTCCTCCCAGTTTGTTCTTGTCCAAATGCCACAGTGCTTGTCAAAGCCAGGATTTCTACAGGGCCTCTACGAGAAAATGTCTGATAGTTATAAAATGGCCAAAAGACACGGAAAAGACTTTTCACAGAAGTTATTTTCTTTTTATTTACATTACTTTTCAATGATATGCTCATCTGATTTAACTCAACCTATTCAACTAACCTATTAAGTGCTTAATTTCAGTTCTTTTTCAGTTTTTAAATGCCCTTGGTTGTTTTCCATCAATTGTTTTGGTTTTCTGGGGTTTTGTTTTTTTTTGCATAAATGTACAACTATTCCTTCATTTTTTTTAGTATTCATAATTCTTTACACAATGTCTGGTTATTTCAGCATCTCATTGTCATCTATCTTGCTTATTAAATAATCTTATTTCCTAGTTTGTCAAATATTTTCCTTGAATACAGATCATATTTATATCAAATAATAGATAATTTTACATTCTGTAAGGTAAAAAAGTTACCTTTGCTTATGGAATACACTTATGGTAAAGAATTGGTCTTTAGATTTGAAATCTTGAATGTTCTGTTAATGCTGAAATTAGCTTTCTCCTGTGGGAATACAGTTAGAATCAGCAGGAATTCTGCCTGAAGACTAAGGACACACTTTTATTTTCTGATTGTCCTTATACTATGTTCATAAAAATAAAAATTAACAGAAAAATAAAATCAGAGTTTGTGAGTATAGAAGAATTGGAATATTTTGAGCATCTATGGAGTGCTGGAGGCTTAATGATAAGAAGTTGCACTGCCAACTCAAAGGAACATGGTTCAAATTCACCCAAGGCTCCACAAAAGAAAGATGGGTCATCCACTCCAGTGTGATTTACTGCCTTTGGAAACGCACTGGAGGGTCAGTGGTGGGTCAGTTCTCACTTGATGGCAAGCAGCAACAACAATAATAGGGGGGGAAATACACAAGGTTTGAAAGAGAAGATAATCAAGATAAGCATACCCTCCCTCAGAAGGTGCTGTCCCAAGCAAAATCACTTCACTGGGATCTGGTTACAGTAGAAGTCTGTAGATAGAATGACTGAAAAAGAAAAAAATTGTTTAAGTTCCGTGGATCAAGCAGTATATCCTCACCTGAAATATAAAAATGGTAATGGATTATGGACACCAAAATAAAAAGATTGAGTGACATTGTCGGTCCCAAAAGGACAAAGGTGTGATCTCACAAAAAGCAATAAGCATAGGCAAATTAATATATGAAACAGTAGTAGTCACTGGGGGAGGGGGGACGGGGAAAAATTTTTTAATGAAATAGTTTCTGCTTATGGTGACAAGATTCTGGTAAGCAATTTGGGTGGCAGTTGTCACAATCTATTTTCCATAAGTTAGATATTTGAAAAAACATAGAATCAGTAAACAACATTTGCCAAATTAACATTTTTCAGGTGGACCAGAGTTAGTGATATCAGTACACATGAAAGGACATATACTTACATAGTTGTATTTGTGACATGGTATGGGGTGTGTGGTGTGTGTGGTGGTGGTGTTGTTTACCATCAAGTAAGAAGTCAGAACTGACTCTAGCTGAAATATATATATATATGTGTGTGTGTGTGTGTTGTAGTTAAGTGCCATTGCCATCGAGTTGCAGGAGAGATAGATAGAAAATTTGGAAGCAGGAGTAGCATCCACTTCCTAAACACTTTGGAAACTCTGAAATATATATGTGTGTGTGTGTGTGTGTGATATACATACACACACACAAACATACATATATTAGATTGGCTAGATAGGTTCTTCAGTACTTTGGAGAGGTCTCTAACAGCAGACTTTCCCATGGCAACGCGCCTTTTAATTTTCTTGCTGCTGGTGCCAAGACTGTTGACTGTGGAGTCAAGCAAACAAAAGCTGTGTACAATCTCAATCTCTTCACCACCCATCCTGATGCTGCCAATTGGTCCAGTGGTGAGAATCTTTGTCTTCTTGACATTGAGCCTCAATCCATATTG
>NW_006399809.1:18066409-18098483 GCF_000299155.1 Elephantulus edwardii
CTTCCTCTTCTGTCTTTGCAATGACCGTTTGCACTCTTCCTGGATGATACCCTTGATATCCTCCCACAACTCATCTGGCCTTCATTAGTGTTCAAAGCCTCAAACCTGTTCCTGAGATGGTTCTGAAATTCAGCACATAGCAACAACAACAACAACAGATAGGTTCTTATAGAACTTTCTGAAAATGGTTATCAAGAAGTTGTGGTAGATGTCATAACTGCAAATCATACCATCTCCTAGAAAAATTAGAAAATTTAGAAGTCTTTCATAACCCATAACCTTCCTTCTCCTTTTAAAGAAATTGTATGTGTCCCACCAACTTCAAAGTCTTTTAGGAATGGAAATCCATATTTTCTTTACTATACAAGCAATGAAATATCAGGTGGCTACACTCAAGTTTATATCCACAGTTAAAGAGCTAGAAAAGTAGGAAAATAATAGTTTTACCTTTCTCCATACCTTTTTTAATCTATATGCTGGGCAGATCATTCAAGAGGCTGGACTTTATGAGGAGGAATGTGGCATCAGGATTGGAGGACGACTCATCATCAACCTGCATTATGCAGATGGCACAACCTAGCTTGCCAAAAATTGAAAATTTGAAGATTTTGCTGCAGAGGATCAAGGGCTGGGGCCTTCAAAGCAGACTGCATCTCAACATCAAGAAAGCAAAAGTCCTCATTACCAGGCCAAGAGGCAGCATCATAATAGATGGAGAACATATTGAGGTTGTTAATGACTTCATCTTGCTTGCATCCACCATCAACAGTAGTCAGGAAATCAACAGACAAGTCGCATTTGGAAAATCTGCTATCATCTGCCTGTCCAGAGTCCTAAAGAACAATTATGTCAGTCTAGAGACCATGAGGCATCTGATCCAAACCATATCTTCTCAATTGCTTGCTATGCATCTGAGTTCTGGACAGTATAAGGAAGACAGAAGGCTCTGCCTTGAAGCTTTTGCTGGAGCAAAGTACTAAACATACCATGGGCAAGAGACAAAGAGCTCTGTCCTGGGGTAAAACCAGGCTGTTTCTTAGAGGCAAGGATTTCCAAACTCCACATACATTAGGCATGCTGTCAGGAGGCACCAGACCTTGGAGAAAGACATCATGTTTGGAAGGGTAGAGCGTTAGGTTGAGGGGACGACCCTGGAAGGGACGGATTGACACAGTGGCTGTGGCAATGGGGTCAGGTGTGTCTGGGTCGGTGAGGTTGACTCAGAATACAGCAAAGTTCAGATTCATTGTTCATAGGGTCGCTGTGGTGGTGGTCAGCACATAACAACCACATAACAACCACCACCATGCGTGACTTTCTATGAAAAAGTAAAAATGTTACATACCTGATAAGTAACATTAGTATACGGATTAGTACACTGAAATAGGTCAATACTGATTCAAACTCAGAACACACGTATATGAGGGCCAGCGTTTTTCAAACTTTTCATCTCGAGTGTCACTGTACTAAATAGTCCCTTAAAATGTGGGGCTCCATCAGGAATCAAACTCCCAAAACGCAAACGTTTCGTTTTCAGCGTTCAGCTGGAGCCTGGCCACAAGCCCTGCCCTTTGCACCCTGGAGGCTCTGCTTGTGCCATCGTTTTATGACACTTTGCAGGGAGGCGTCCCAAGCGGGCAGCTGGGAACACTCAGTGTGTGCCAAGCTATGCGAGGAGAGAGAAGCAACGTGAAGTCTCTGAGTTGCATCTCAGTTTTCCTAATGAGGGTTTAGAATCATTACCCGTCGCGGGTGACTTGAACACAGGCTCGGCACCAGTACTGTGAGCCCCACCAGATAGCCTGGAAGCCATGAGGTCATCCCTTCTTCACTGCTCCCCACCCTGCCCCATATCACCCAGCTGCCGCTTAGCGTCCCACCGCCCACCCTCGCCTGGATGCCCCAGATTGCCCGGCTGCTGCCACAGATCGCTCCGCTGCCCAGCACTGCCTGGCTGCTGCTGCTGTGGATAACTCCACTGCCCAACATCCTGTGACTGTGGATGCTCGGTAATGCCCCTCTGCCCAACACTGCCTGGAGGACCGACTTCCTCTGCTGCTGCACATCACCTGGATGTCCGGCAATACCCAGCTTCCCACCTTCACCTGAGTGTCCTACATTACCTGGATGCCCACCATCGGCCTAGATGCCCAACATTGCTTGGATGCCCACCACTGGTCTGAATGCCCAACATCCCTGCATTTCCAATAATGCCTGACTGCCCAATATTGCCTGGATGACCAACAACAGACTAGATGCGCTACATCACCTGGATGCCCAACAATGCCCAGTTTCCCAGCATCAGGCTAGATGTCCAACAATACCCGACTTCCAACATCATCGAAGCTCAGTATTATGCCTAGATACCCAGCATCGCCTCAGTACCCCCAACAATGCCCAGCTGCCCAGCATCACCTGGATGCCCAACCATACCCAGCTGCCCACCATTGCCGGGATGATCAACACCGCCTGGCTGCGGAGGATCGATCTGCCGCTTCAGATGCCCTGCCTGCAGTTGTCACATGTCCAGCTTCCCAGCATCACCCGGCTGGCATGGATCCACCTGATTCCACATTTCTAACTCACTGCCATGGATCTAACCAAAACAGTTGATCCACCCACTGCTATATTTCTACTCGTTGGCACAGAGCCACCTCCTGCCTAATTTCTACCCGCTACAGCATTTCTACCTGCGGCCACATTTCTATCTGCTGCTGCAAATCTACCGGTTGTCCCCCAGGTTGCCTGGCTACCCCACATCACCCAGCTTCCCCTGCCTCCATCATCTTACCTCATAAGCATTCCACTAATAATCAAGTGATAATCCAGAATCACAGAGTTTAACCTTCACCTGAAGAGGAATTATGTGATCCAGGAGTCTCAGGGGACCTCTTTGGGACACAGGCCCTCGCACTCCTTGAAGAACACTTGGAAGACATCAAAACTGTCCCAGACTGATGACAGCTCAAAACTAAAAAAAATCCCACCAGCAAGCTTCCAGCTGACTCTCCAGTTGCCAGCGAAGCCCACACAAACACTAAGTTTGTGACCACCAGCTACCAACTGTTGTCAACTCAATGGCCTGAGAGAGTCCAGTAAGAATAAGTACAAAC
The DNA here is from genome assembly GCF_000299155.1 of Elephantulus edwardii. Taxonomy (NCBI): domain Eukaryota; kingdom Metazoa; phylum Chordata; class Mammalia; order Macroscelidea; family Macroscelididae; genus Elephantulus; species Elephantulus edwardii. The sequence continues at coordinate 18,069,523 of NW_006399809.1, forward strand.
TCTCCACAAGCAGGCAATGTGGCCCCAGGCCTGAGGTCCTAGGAAGTCATCATTTCTTCTCGGTCAGACCCTGGGCCTCGCCAGGGGACCTGTCACCTCAAGAACCTGAAGAATCCAAGTTTCTCCAGGGGGATTTGGGGTTTTAATTGTCTCAAGTGGGGTTTTAATTAAGGATGCTGCTGTGGTCAGCTCAGGAAGCTGTGATGGAACTACCTGTGGGAAAGAGATACAGCAGGGCTGCCCGTGCTGCAGGAGAAAAGGAGGCCTTTAGGAGCCAGATTGTTCCTTTTCCTGTGTCATTGAGATATATTAAAAAGAGCTTCCTCCACTGTGTCAGGAGAGGTGCCTGTGAATGAAGGTGAGCTGCCTCAACCTCCTGAAAGACCTCGTTATATGGTTGCTTATAAAAAGTGAGTCTGCTAGAAGGTAGTTGAATGCCAAGGGACACACACAACCAACTCTTTGAGAAAGACATCCAGTAAGTAACAAGAATGGAATCTCTCTCCTTTTCTGTCCTTCCTTCCCTAAGACAGGCCTTTCTCCTAATGTCTCCACATTTTCCAGCACCTTATCTGCCTCTCCCAGCCTACCTGTCCCAGAAAACCCTCTTCTATCTTAAGTTCATCTTATCTTTCCTTCTCAACCCCTGCTCTTTGGACTTTCGGCAGCACCCTTGGTTTCGTCATGCAGCCACCAGCTCCCAAAACAAGTCCCCTCAGCTTGTTTGGGATCCAGAAATGCCCGGCAAGAAAACAACACGTCAGCCTGTTTGGCATCCAGAATGGAATGATCTGAATGCAGCACCACCTTCACAGAACTCACAAAGCTCTGGTTTTGTGCAGGTTCATAGCAATGATGCACAGGTATCCCAAGATGCCTCAGCCTGTGTTTGCGGAACTTGGTGGCAGTAGCAGGAATCTAGTCTGTCAAGAATCTATCCAAATCAAACTGTGGTCACACCCAAGCCAGTTGGTAGCATCTCTAAAGACAGCCATCAGCTCTGTTGACATGGACACTACACCGTCAGTCCATGTTACCATCTTGCAGTCTTCTCTTAACCACCAGGACAATTCCTTACCATTCCCCTTGATAACTCCTGGTTTTAACATCATTCCAGTAAGTAACAGCACTGCACCCACCCCCAGGATCCCCTGCTTTGCCCATACAGTCTTTGAGCAGCCCAGAAAGTGCAACTGTAAGTCATCCTGATAACCAAGGATTCCACCCTTACCACCTTTGAGGACCCCCTGACGGGCAACAAACCAGAACAACTGAGTTCAGGAAGTCCCATTACAGACTATCACCACAGAGCATCCCCAGGGATAATGCCAAGCACTCGACCTTTGGAGTCTTGGCAAGTCTGAATTCCAACTCTAACGCCCGCTCCAGGACCCATTCGGATTCTATTGTCACCCAGAGCATTGCTCCCATTGCCACAGAGACTAGTAAAAACAACATGGTCTCAACCTGCAACATCCTGGTAAATGTTACCCAGAATAAAAATGTTTCTGCTAAGGAAGTGAGCATCCCTGAAAGGAAATTTATATGTGATAATCAGCATTTTTTTATCTTTCCATATTGCACTGTGAATCCATTTGGCCAAGGTACATTAGCCAGACAGCTAAATATCAGTGGAAACTTAGATGTGTCTAGGTAGGGAAGAAGACTCTAGGGCCAGCTGGCCACTGCACACCTAGTACACAAACATCACTACACTGCCTGCACTTCAGGGTCACGAAACTTCAAGGAGTGAAAAGAAAGCAAAGGTGTCTTATGTTCAGAGTATCATTACAGGGTGCAGTGTGACAAAAGATCATTTCACCAAACAGATAAAAAACATAGTTTATGCCTCAATGTATAACTACATTTATAAACATAGATATAAATAAGTAAAACTTTGTCTCTTCATTTCAATGTGCCTCTGCTCTATGAACTCAACTGAGACGAAAGAACAGCCTTGCACCAGTGGTGACTGGCTGAGCCAGTACACGGGATTCCCTATACATGTCCCCATATGGCTGCACTTATGCTAATCTTGCTGAGTTGTATTAGGCCTGTTTTCTCTTAGGAGACCTGTTTTTCCCAGATTTGGTTTTTTAGTCTCTTCCCAGAATGAGGGCAAATTGACCATTCCCCCTCTATTGATTTATAGTCATGCTTTCAGAACTAGATATACATCAAACAGATGATCACTCATTCCCCCTTAAACTAAGCTTGAGTGCAGCTAGCATTTCCCATCAGTTCAGGTAATCTTAACTTTGCTGTGTAGCGAGGGTTGTTTTTGTAGGGATGTAAGGTCATTAGCTGCTTTCACTCCATTTTGGGGGTTAATTTTCTGCCCCTTTTTTGGGAATGTGTGCAGCGTTGCACTTTCCTCCTGATCAGAAAATGTCCCTGGTCCCAATAAACTACTGTCTTTCAGTTTGTCTCTGAGTCAGTTTTTCCGTCTGCCTGCAAATGTGAACCTTGAGGTTCTTTGCCTCTGAGAAACATGCTCCAAAAACCATACAAAACAAAAAGTTTTCTGCAGCGTAGTAACTAGAGTGTGGAAGTGGTTTTGTTTTATGAATGCATGTGCCAAACCCTAAAGTCAGACTTCAGTCTGGATGGCTCTGCAGACCCAGAAAGGCTTATTTATGGCCCAGTGGCGGTGGCGCCAGGCCAACTGCAGACAACACAGTGTATGGCAGCCACAGACAGGGGCAGGGGGCACAGCTAAGTCAAGATGATTCGGCTAGTAGCAGGGGCTGTTGGATGACAGACAGCTGGGCTCATTGGGTGATTGGTGGTGGTGTTTTGTAGAGCAACTAAAACAGATTGGATTAAGAATCCAGAGAGAAGAGTTAAACCTTCTAAGAACATTTATATACATTGAATCTCAAGGCTCTGAGCCAAAGCTCTGAGAAAGATAAGGGTGGCAACTTACTTGGGGCCTACCCTGTAGAAGGCAAGGATTCAAGATACATTTGACCCCTTTGCTATCTTATTACTGGAACAGATAACTTGCTCTTGAATAAGGTCATCAACATGAAGAGACTTGGATTTACAGTCCATCACAAAATGAAACCTTGTTACTTCAGTCACTGAACCACCTCTGTCTCATTTATCTATTGGTCTTTTGATACTTGAAGGGTTAGCTTTTCTTCCCAATGACTTAATCAATCTAAAATACTCATTAATACAATAGACTTTCAGTAGGTCAGGGTCCCAATGGTGAGGTCGTTCAGATACAGCCAGGAAAGTCTGATGCAGGTGTTCAATCTAGTCAGGTTCTTTCAACATTTATCTCATCTTTGTTTTTCAGATCTTTGATAAAATTAACTGAGAGAAATCTATTCCTTTACCTTGAGTCCCTCTCAAAGTATCAGTCCCTATCAAAGTAAAACTGGTGGCCTAGTAGTTAAGAAGCTGCGCTGCAATCCCAAGTGCACGCAGTTTGAATTCACCAGCTGCTCCACAGAAGGATGGGAAATTTCCTTCTTTGCAATTTACTGTCTCTGAAAACCAACTGGAGGGGCAGGCCTGCAATCCATGCCATGTATTAATTCTTTTCCCTTCAGCTAGTATTTCTCCTTTCTTTCATTTGTCATTTATTTTTACCCAAGCGCTTTCTCTTGTGAGGCAGCATCAGATCATCCTCCTGTGCCAGTCTGGATTTCTGGCTTGCCTCACAGTCTATCCCCATTTATGTTGGATAGGGCAACAATGGTACAACAGTAAAAAAAAACCAAAAAACAAAAAAACAACCAACCCTCACCATTCTGACCAGTAGGCAATATTGTAGTAGTCACTACTAGTCTATCCTAGTTTCTCAAGTTGAGAAAAGTTTCAATCCACCCCACACAACCTTGGGGAATGTTTAAATACATTTTAAGGATATGGTTACAATCTCTTCCTTAGGACTGCTCCTGCATCCAGCATCCACAGCTGCATCCCTGGTTCCTGGGACCTTTGCATTTGGCAAGAAAAAATCATTTCCAATGATGTGAGAAAGAATTGAAAAATGGCACCAGCATACTCCCCCCTCCCTCTTCCATAGATTCTATCAATAAGGTAACCTGTCCAGTGGAGATCTCACCTCCCCACTCCTTACATTAAGTTTGAGTATGCTCATAAAGGCACTGGGGCCAGGCCTCCTGTCTCTCCCATATTTTAGTTAACATGTGCTTCAGCTGCCCATAGCAATTCTCTATCAGACCATTACTTGAGGGTGATAAACAGCCTCATGGTATGTCTTATTCTGTATAATATTTCTTGGACATTTCTGCACCCATGAAATTTCTTATTGTTGCTCTTGTTCCTGTGTACTTTTCAGTCAGAATCAACTCATAAGTGACCCTCTAGGGGGTTTTCAGGGGCTATAAAATCACAAAGGAAGGAATAGCCAATGGAGGTTGTCCAGTGGAACAACTAGTGGATTTGAATCACTGACTTTTCTTACTCAGTAGGCTACCCTAGTGCTCCCCTGTAAACTTCCTTGGTCTGACAAAATATAACCTAGTAGCCTAACAACAACTTCCATAAATCAATGAGCCAAAAGGACTGTCTTTTTAATAGTCTAATTTTACAGTGCCCTTTTGGATGACCATATAACTAAGTAATTCAGCATTGTCAATGAGTCCGTAAAAATCTAAATGTATAGTCTCTCATCATTTACCAATCCTTCCATACAATTCCTTGGATTACATGCAAACCACAACATGCATTTCAGCTCCTTGAGCTAAGCTATTACTTCCCACAATAACAGTCTTTCTATCTGCTGGTTTTAACACAGCAGCTTTTCACATCAGTGTTGTCCACGTACCCTGGAACTGACACCAGGGAACAAAGCAGCCAGCCGGTAGAAAGTTGTTTCATGGGGCACTGTCCATGGAGCAGTGGTCTCTGGAAGCTCTCCAATGGTTCAAGATTAACACCTAAGAGACAAAAAACTGCTTGTTCATAAATACTGTGGGTGTCTCTCTCTGCATTTATTCATCAGCATGTTTCTGAACAAACCATTTCCATTTTATTAGGGAGCTATTTGGGTTTTGCTTTCCTTATTAGAGTGCTACTACAATATGATGTAAGATATTATGGGCATCTCAAGTCTTAAGACAATTTTATGTCCTTCTCTCATTGAAGCAACCTCAATCAGTGACCAACAGCAGATAAGTAAATGCCTTTCAAATGGCAGATAGCCCCCTACAACTTCCAGAAATTCTGTAATCCAGAAGGCCAACTTTCTCAAGCTTCTGCCATAAGCTTCAGTCTGAGTAAAACACTGGCAGCAGATACCTCTAGAACTGTGTCTAAATATGGATCATAAGGGCTTAAAGGCAAGGGAAATGAGATCTCTTTCTAGAATTCAGACATAGCCTGCTATGCTCAGATTTCAGTTCAATTAGTTTTCTTTCAGAACGTTTAATGGATGAGAACTTGTAATATTCACAAACGTGGAAAATGTATCCTCCAAAATCCAAACAGATCTACCAAACACAGAACCTCCTGCTTGGCCTTGGGAGTAGACAGTATTGAGAACTTATCCTTGGCAAGTCCTTCCTTCATGATTTTATCCTTGGCTGTATGTGAAATGCCAAAACTAGCTTTTGCAACAATAAATGAATGGAAATCCAAGTTCTTTATAAACTTTCATTAAAATCTAAAACCAAACAAACAAAAAACCCTACACACTATCTTTTACCTAAGTCAATCCCACAAATTACATAATTTGGGCAGAATCCTGACTTTTTCCTCCATTTATTACTTAGCCTCTGGCAGATGTGGGCCATGGCTGTTTTCAAATCATGCCTCATTCTCCTTCAGTGTTTGATAGAAACATGATGTCATCAATGGAATATATCACTACAATGCATGTGTGCACCAAATCTCTTCTAACCAGGCTGACAGTATAACTTATGAGTTAAAACAGTGCTGTGATAAAACTGTAAAGGTTAATTTTCACCATGAAATAAAAATGGTTGAGTATATTTTAAGTTTGGAGTTGAGAAAAAGGCATTTGCAAGCTCTATCTCTGAGTCCCAGTATCTTGTAGTTTGATATACTTTCTGCACCATTGATGCCTTGTCTTAAACAGCTGAAATCTTGAGCCTTAAAAATTAATTTTTTACCTCAATGAGCCATCTATTTAACAAGTCAGACAGGGGTACCATACAGTTAATAGACAGCACCAACAGTCCCTCAAGATAGCATGCCTTTGATGAATACAGTCACTTCTCCTTTATCCTTCTCTTTTGAAGCAGCTACTCTAAACTGCTTTACATCGACAACCAGAAGGAATGTGGACAATTCTGTGGTATCCATTTAGCATTTCCAATCAGTATCGATGGCATCGTCAATAGGGAGTTGCCCTCCTACCTCAAAGACCAACTTTCTGCAGGATCAAATCCACCAGTGGGTCTGGGAGAGGATGAACAGTCTGCCCCTCTGTGATTTTTATATAACCTCTGAAACCCAAGGGAGAGTCAGCAATGTGTCAATTATAATTCAACAGCAATGAGGAAGAAAGAGAGAGAGAGAAAGAGAGGGAGGAACAATACTGGACTAAGGGAAGACCTGTAAGCCTTCACTTTTACATTATCAGGTAGAAAAACTGCTTCCCAATTAAACAAGTTATTAATACCCATAACACATACAGGTAAGGGAGATGTAACTGCATCAAAGTAAATGTTTCATTCTTTCCATTCCCATCAAACTTTTACCTTTAATTAATTCCAATAATTAATTAGTTCCACTAATTCTTGTGACTCCATATGCCCCTAATCTAAACTTAGGTTCCTTCAAGATTTTATTGACAGAATTTGGGATAAAAATATACTGAGTCCTGCGTCTGGAAGCTCCAAGAAGGTTTCTTGATTACCCCTAGACCATTTTGCCCAAACATATGTATATTGTTTTGAGTCCACTGACAAGAGACCGGACCAATCTCCCTGGCCAATCTAGACCTTGATTAACATGCTGAGCAGCTGCATTAAATTGTCCTTGGCGGTACTCTTTACCATTAAATATCCCCTGATTGGGGTTAATAGAAAGGACTTCCTTGTTGTTTGGTGTCATTGGGTCGACTACGATTCATAGCAACCCAGTGAACAGCTGATCTGAACCTTTCTTTATCCTACACCTTCCTGACAATTTCTGTCATGCTTCTTTAAGCATCTCTAAATGTTGGGAAACCATAAGACGTTTCCACTGGCCCACACCACCTCCTGTAGTGCTATTCTAATATTTTCTTCTAAGCTTCATCAGTGTTTGCTCTTTTATCTTACTGCTTAACTAGCTATCGACTAATTTCTACCTTATCAAGGTACGGTCTTTTCCATTTTTCTTTTTCTTGAATAAATTACCTTATGTTTCTTGTCTCTAAGACTCATATGGGGAAGCTGTGTCAACCAGCTCAACATGGTATTTCAGATCGTTGCTCTGCTTTGTAGTAACAAAGTTAGCTGGCATGTCCATGGAAGAGGGGTTCTGGTGATAACTAGCTCTGTCATCCCATGTGTAAAAGGCATACATCAACAGCTTCTTCTACAGTATACTATTTGGTATTTTTAAGGTACTAGGGGCAGATGTCCTCAGGGAAAACAAAATCAAATTGTAATTTTTATCCAGTTTTTCAGCCTGACTAACCCTTCAGGGTTAACCTGCTGTGTCAGTGGGTTTTGTTATAATCTGTGACTATTTCATAATGAGCTGTGGATCTTGTCACATCAACCCAAACATATTCTTCCATTCTACACCATTCAAAACTAAAGACACCGAACATAAATCTGTCCCTGTCACTGTTCCTTTTGGTAATTGTTCCTTGGGAAAATGGGTTACCTATCTACAAACTGAAGCAACTCCTTTATAATTTACCCTTGATTCCAACAGGGTGGTTTTTTCTCATTTTCTTTTGTTTTATTGACTCCCTTTCATAACTACTTATATTAGTGAGGTCAGAGTGCTAACTACTGGTTGTTCTGCATAACTTTTCATTTCTAAGTCTGCCCATGGATTAGAGGATCTAACTCTGACCAGATGTTGATTTGGGTCACTGCTAAAGTCAGTCTCTTCTGTTCTTTTCTCTTGCCATTGCAGCTATTATTGATCCAGAAACCAAACAATTGTGGATCTTGCTCTTCCCTATCAGACTGTATTACCAGATGCATCCAACAAGACTATTTCTTGGAACTAGATCCACTAATACTATGAATAGGTTTTGCCCTGGATAACCAACTGCAATACAACAGCTAAAGTCATAGATTTTTTTTTTTAATCCTATACAGAAATCAAAAGTTTCTCTGTCTCTAATACCTTCCCCCTTTCACATAAATCTTATTAGCAAGAAACCACCATCTTGACATCAATTGCATAAATAATTTCTTTTAGGAGGACAAGGCTGTTTCCTTAGGAGTATAAAACTGGTTCCTATGAAGCTGGACATAATAGACTTCTCTAGTGTTCAGCTTTTCCAAACTATATGAATCCCCAATGTTCAGCTTTTTCAAATTATATGAACCACTGCATCATCTCTACCATCAATGATTCTCGCTTCCTCGGCTCTTTTTTTCCACCTACATGACTGGGTTCTATAATTACCCGTAACACTCACAGAAACTCCCAAACATCAGGGAAACGGCTCATGTGGTTGTGCCAAGGGAAGCTCCATCGAGACTACGCAGCAAGTGGACCCAAAAGGCCAAAAGACTCACCAGGAGGGTCAGCAAGAGGCTGGAGGGGACAACTAGCTGGCCAACTTCAGGCAGCAGTTTGCCAGGAGGCTGGATCTGACCTAACAGTATGGTGGCAGAGATCGTTGAGTGCCAGTTAGTCTGGCTTACCAGGTGACTGTTGGTGGCAGTTTGTGGAGCAGTGACATCAGGTTAGAATAAGAATCCAGAGGAAAGGGTTGAGCCTTCTGAAAGCTTTCATATATTGATAGAGATATAGGTATATATATAGATATATAGATATAGATATAGAGATTAGATATATAGATATAGATGAGATAGAGATATAGAGTTTTATTTATTTATATATTTATATATGGATTATTGTTGTTGTTGTTGTTGTTTGCCTTTGAGTCGAGTATGACTCATAGTGACCCCATGAACAAAAGACCTGAAGCCTCTCTACAACCATCAACATTTATCAAAGCCCATAGAGTTTCCGGAGGCACATTATTTAGGAAGTAGTTGCCACTCTTGCTTCCAATATATAGAGATATATACAACACATCAGCAGAGAACTGCCAGAAGTCCAGGCTGGGTTTAGAAAGGGATGTGGTACTAGGGATATTGTAGCTAATGTTAGATGGATCTTAGCTGAAAGCAGGGAATACCAGAGGAATGTATATCTGTATTTCACTGACTATGCGAAGGTGTTAGGCTGTGTGGATCATAACAAACTGTGGCTGACTCTGAGAAGAATAGGAATCCCAGACCATTTAATCGTGCTAATGCGAAACCTATACTTGGACCAAAAGGCAGTCGTCAGAACAGAGCAAGGAAACACTGCATGGTTCAAAATTGGGAAGGGCGTACGCCAGGGATGTGTCCTGTCTCATAGCTTTTCAACATGTATGAAGAACAGATTATCTGGGAGGCTGGGCTCTATGATGAGAAATATGGGGACAGGATTGGTGGAAGATCTATCAAAAATCTGAGTCATGCAGATGACACAACCCTGCTTGCTGAAACTGAAGAGGAACTGAAGCACTTGCTGCAGAGGGTCAAGGACTGCAGCCAACAATATGGATTGAGGCTCAATGTCAAGAAGACAAAGATTCTTACCACTGGACCAATTGGCAGCATCAGGATGGATAGTGAAGAAATTGAGATTGTTCACAGCTTTAGTTTGCTTGGCTCCACAGTCAACACTCTCGGCACCAGTAGCCAGGAAATTAAAAGATGTATTGCCATGGGAAAGTCTGCTGTTAGGGACCTTCTCCAAAGTACTGAAGAGCAATGGTGTCTTTCTGGAGACTAAGGTGCATCTGATACAGGCCATGGTCTTCGCAATCACTTGTTATGCATCAGAGAGTTGGACAGTGACTAAGGAGGATAGGAGAATTGATGCCTTTGAGCTTTGGTGCTGGAGAAGAGTATTGAGGGTACCATGGACTGCTAAGAAAACAAACAGATTCATCCTGTAAAGGGTTAAACTGTGGTTCCTTGGAGGCAAGGATTCTGAGGCTTCATCTAACATACTTTGGACATGTCGTAAGGAGGGACTGGTCCTTGGAGAAGGACATCATGCTTGGTTGGGTGGAGGGACAGCGCTGGAGGGCAAGACCCTCTATGAGATGGATTAATCAGTGACTGGGATAATTGGGATGGGTGTATCAGAGACAGTGCAATTGGCATAGGACAGAGCAGAGTTTAGGGCTGTTGTACACAGGGTCACTATGAGCCACAAGCAACTCAACAGCACATAATAACAAGTACCACTCTTGCTTCCAATATATATGGATAGATAGATAGAGAGATGATATAGAGATAGACACACATATATACATATATCTGTATATCTGTATATATTAATGTCTATATATCTGTATATATTAATGTCTATATATCTGTATACTTATACATATGTGTATATCTGTATATATTTGTGTATATGTGTATATATATACTATGTATATTTGTATATGTATATATATATATATACTATGTATATGTGTGTGTGTATATATATATATACTATGTATATATGTACATATCTGAATATACATCTCTCTGTGTTCATATACACATCTCTTTATACAGAGTCAGAGGGCTTTAGGTCATACACTCAAAAGAAGGTGGCAACTTCTACTAAGATGAGGATTCAAGAAACACTCCACTTCATCCATGCTTCATTAATACAACAGATCCCTAGCTCCAGAATGGCTTAAAAAGCATTAAAAAAAAAGAGGCTAGGATTTACAGTTCAACACAAGAAGAACAATTGGCTGGAAAGATTTCATTACTTAACTTCACCCCTACCACACTAGGAAAGGAGAAATTCTGCTAATTACTCTTTTTTTTGTTACGAAACTCAAAAGGTTTCATTGCAAGGATCTATTAGTGAAGTCCTGAGCATTGTCAATATTTTAGGTAAGAAGGCCTTCTGTATCCTTAAGTCACTATTCACACTATATGAGAAATTTCCCTCCTGACACCTGTGAAATAAGAATTCCTGGGAGAGAAATAATTTGGGGCTAAATTTTTCAGATTATTTCTATCTTACGCGTCCAGATCTGTCATTTGTCTTTTAACTGTTTAGATTTTGTTGCTGTTAGTGAAATCTAACTTTTAGTCATTCATCTGTAGTATGGTAAAACTTCCAGGTGACCTTCAACAAGGTTATGATCCTTCCTATAAAGATCCTTCAGAGTATAAAAGCTCAACATTTTGAGTTAGCACTCATGCTTACTAGTTTGGGTCACCCAAGATTTTCTCATGAAGTCAGCCTCTATTTAATATCTGTTTCATGTTTTCCTTAGAGAAGACTTTCCTCATACCTTGCTCATATTATTTGTTTATGCTATTTTACAGTCTCCTAAGAATTTGTTTCAGCCATGGTCTGTGTTTGGTATTGGGAGTCTGGTGGACTGACTAATAAGCTGTGTTGGCAACGCAAAGGTGGATGGTATGAATTCATCAGCTGCTCCAAGGGAAAAAAATGGGTAGTTATCGCCCATGCCATTTACAAGCTCTGAAAACCCACCTGAAGGTTAGCTGTGAGTTGACTCTTGACTCAGCAGTAATGCACTTTTATGATTGATGTTAGGCTATACTTGATATCCATGGTTCTTAAATACGTTAATGTCGGTTATAGCAGTTTAATTAAATAACTGATTCCTCGACACAGTTCAAATTGCAGTTACTGAAAAACATCAACTGTAACTGACTAACGTACAAACTAAAGACCACAAATCGTGCTGTGACTAACAAATATGCGGTATTGGCAGTGACCAATTACATCACGTCTTTCAAAGTCTGTTTGTGATTGGTCACCGGGCATCTGTCATTCAATTCACTCACAAAGAGTGGAGCTGTGCCCCGCCTCCACGTCTCCCTATTTGTGGAGTTTTGACTTCACCTGGCTGTTTTCACAGCACCGCATTACCATGCAAAGCAGGATAGCCAGTGCTTTATTCATCTTATACATTGTCATATAGTTTCATGGATTTGTCTTATAAATTAATGATTTATTCATTTCTACAAATGTTGGTCTTATAAATTAATGATTTATTCATTTCTACAGCTTATCTCATTTTCAAAACTTTTGAAGATTTGCAGTATGTTTTTACATAGGAAGTTAAGCTACTGCATACCAACGGCAGAACTTCTCTAGAGGTTTGAATCCACAGGAGACTCCTTGGGAGAAAGAGAAATCACTTAAGCCATTTACAGTCTCTGAAAACCCTGTGGAGGACCAGCTGTGAGTCACTTCTGATTCCACAACAATGATTCATTCCACTCCCAACTAGTCTGTCATTTTGCTTGCACAAATCTTCTTTATTTTAGTAAACTGTACCTGATTACATCTTGAATCTCAGAATTAAATTGACCTGTGAGATATTTTCCATATCTAAATTTTGTATTAGGGCTCTTGTAGCATTATGAAATAAGTTGAGAGGCAACTGATACTTTTCTGAAAGACAGATATTTCACTATCTTTTTTCCCCTCAAAATATAAGCAAATGTTATCTGTACATTATTTTATCCATAATTATTTGTTTGGCATAGATTTTTTTAACATTTAAGTTAAAAAAATAGCATATTTATTTTTGAAATATTTTGTTCTGTATAATAACATTTTCAATCCTTTTGTCAACATTGTTTATTTCAGTAGCCACTTCAAGCAATCCACATTTCATTTATTTGATCAAGCTTACTGTTCTTAAGTTTGCCTATTTTTTATACTTGTTTTTCTGTTTACTTCCTGTAGCTCCCAGGGTCATTTGCAGCAACTCAACCAGCTCTGTTTGCTGTGCCATGTTTATGTCACAGTTGTTACTGTTGATAGGTGACAAAGCACCACTCATAGTGACCCTAAACAATAGACCTGAACTCTGTCCTATCCTCTGCCATCCTCATAATCTCTGACACTCCTGAGCCCACTGCTGTAGTCACTATATCCATCCATCTCACTGTGAATCTTCCTTTTTGTCACCCTCCATCTTCCCAGGCTTATTTCTTGACTAGCAACATATCCAAAGTATAAGAGACAGAGCTTCATTACCTAACCTCCAAAAAGCACTGTGCCTGTGCTTTTTCTAAGACATACCATGTGTTCTTTTGACAGTCCATGGGATGCTTGACACTTTTTCAACACCACAACTCAAAGGCAATTATTCTTCTTCTGTAATCTGTATTCATTGTCCAGCTCTGCGAAGCATAGCAGGTAGCTGAAAAGATCATTACCTGAATCAGGTGCACCTTAGTCTTCAAGATGATGTCATTGCTCTTAAGTATTTTGGAGAGGTCACTAACAGTAGACTTGCCCAATGTGTGTCCTGATGTTTCCTGACTACTGATACTATGGGTATTGATTGTTGGTCCGAGAAAGATGAAATCATTGACATTACAGTAATAAATCATTAAAACTTAAATCATACAATGAGTAAAGCTTTGCTTTTCTCTCAAAATGCCGCCATGGTTTCAGTTCCCTCCTCTCCCTGATTTCTATCATAAGTGAGAATTCAATTTTGTCTTCATTCTACGTATAAAAATTGTATCTTTTCCAGTCTCATAGCAAAAATCTCCAGAAAGTATGACTCCCTTATGTTTGGTTTAAGTCCAGAATCACAGTATACCTATGGTATTTGTCATCATTGTTTATATCATTTTATAATTAACTTATTTTGCTTCTGATACCACACTTGATTTTCCTTGTGGAAATGTTCTTTATTTTAGTGGGCTGAATTTTCTCTTTATACCCCATTACTTAGTTTTATAATAATATTTTATAAATACTTTATTCATCTTATACACTTCTCTATTTTGCATGATATCTGATTTTCTACTTGACAGTGCATAACAACAAACAGCAACATCTGATTTTCTAATTTTAGTCTTCTTCTTGTGCCTTAGCATTGCTAGTGTTAAATGCCATCAAGTCAACAAATGGCAAACAACAGATCAAATCTTTAAAAAACAGATCAAGACCTTGCCCAATCTTGCACTAGTCTCAGAATCTTGTTCAGTCCACTGTTGTAGTCACTGTGTTTATAGATCCATCAAGGGTCTTCCTTCCTCTCTTTGGCTACCTGACTACTTTTACCAAAATGGTGTCTTTTTCCAACTACTGATGTCTCCTGACAACATGCCCAAAGTTGACAGCTCAACTTAGAGAAAACAAAAATCTCTCCACGAACCACTCAGTAACACCATGATAAGCAGATAAGGGATTGAAATTGTCAGGTCTCCTTTTCCTTAGATCCATAATCAGTATCCATGGAAAGAGAAGAAGAAATTAAAAGGCATATTAAAAGACCTCTGGAAACTATAAAAAAAAAAAAAAGCAGATGTCCCATTGAGGACTAAGAAGTGCCTGATCCAAGCCATTATATTTTTAATCACTTCACATACAAATGAAGGCTGGATAGAGAATACAGAAGACCAAAGACCAACAATTCAAAGATGCTTTTGAATTAGTATGTTAGCAAAGAATACTGAATATACCATACACTAGTGGGCAGAAGAACAAACAAATCCCTCTTATAAGAAATGCAACCAGTTTACTCCTTAGAAATCACAAAGGCTAGGTTTTTGTCTCATATTCTTTAGACATGTTATCAGGACGACTATTCCCTGAAGAAGGATGTCAAGCCTGTCAATGCATAGCATCAGCAAAAAAGAGGGACGTCCTCAATGGAACGGATTAACACACAGGCTCCATCAGGGGGCTCCAACATAGCAATAATTGTGAAGATGATACAGAATGAGACATAAGACTAGGTTTAGCTTATCTGTTTAACCGTTGATTTCTGCTTAATTTTTCCTGTTGGTTTTGCAGCTCCTGGTCTTCTCACCCCTTTAGTGTTTCTGCCTCCCAGTTGTATAGTGTTTTCCTTCTCTCCAGCATAGTGGCACAGGGGATGTTGCATTGCAACAGTCTGATGCCTTCAAACATATGCTTTCTTACTTTATCCAGTTTTCAATGTGTTTCAGCCCTCACATGATCTTATTTTAATGCTGAACTATTATTTCAATTGTCCTCAGTGCAAAACTTCAAATTTGATTCTTAAAACTTACAAAAACGTTATAATTTCATATATTAACTCCGTTTCTGAAGAGACTGTTATTAAGATTGTCCAACCCAGTTTTTGTTTTCACAGCAGGACATATCATATGTAGGGTGTTATTTGAGAGACAAAATATACGAAGGAAACTACTGAGTGCTCTCTCTGGCTCTTAGGCTCTTTTCTCATTCATTCTGAACGTTGTCACATTTTTCACTTCATGTGATCCAGTTGACCATAAGGAATCCACGATAGCAAACACTTCACTTCTCTAATGAACCCCAGGAAGAACTAGGTGAGAAATGCTATGTCATATATTCCTCTATGAAAGGTTTGTAGCATTTTCTAAAGTCCTTTAATTCCTTCTAACACTGCTCAGAATATTGATCGTAGAGATACAATCTCTCTATGAGCGTACAACATAAATTCTGTGCACTCCCTTAAGCTTGTTTGTGGAAATGCAGTATTTGAACTGGGGACTGAGCATGAAGTGTTTGTTAATGGAACAGGGAGAAAAGCTGGCTTGATTGAAGAGTGATGTTGTAATGTGCTATTGAGTTGCATGCAAGTCATAGCAACCCTGTGTACAACAGGCCTGAAACCTGCCCTATCCTGTGCCAACTTTACTGTCTCTGACACACCTACTCTCAAAACCTAAGTCACTGAGTCAATCCATCTCATCAATGGTCTTCCTTTCTTTCTCTGTCCCTCTACACTTCCAAGCATATTGTCCCTCTCTAAGAAATGATCCCTCCTCACAACATGCCCAAAGTATGTCAGACGAAACCTCAGAATCCTTGCCTCCAAGGAGCAGCCTGGTTTCATCCTCTCTAGGGTGAATCTGTTTGTTCTCCTGGCAGTCCTTGGTGTGTTCAATACTCTTCTCCAGCACCACAGCTCTAAAGCATCAATTCTCTTTCTCCTATCCCTAGTCATTGACAAGCTCTCTGACTGACACCTATGGCCTGGATCAGGTGCACTTTAGTCTCCACACTGACAGTGTTGCTCTTTAGTCCTCTGGAGAGGTCCCTGACAGCAGATTTCCAAATGCAATTTGTCTTTTTCTTTTCTGGCTGTTGGTACCAAGAGTATTAATTGTGGAGCTAAGCACACTAAAGATGTTTACAATCTCAATCTCCTACCATTATCATAATGCTGTCAATCGGCCCAGTCATGAGAATCTTTTCTTGGTGTTGAGCTTCAATCCATATTGAAAGCTGAAGTCCTTGACCTTCTGAAGCAAGCACATCAGGTCATCCTCAGTTTCAGCAAGCAGGGCTGTGTCATCTGCCTTACGGAGGTTGTTGAGTCTTTTTCCAATCCTGATACCACATTCCTCCTCATACAGCCCAGCCTCCCGGATGATCTGCATCTAGATTGGAAAGGTATGCACATCCCTGGCATACACTCTTCCTGATTTTGAACAATGCAGTGTTTCCTTGCTCTGTTCTGATGACTGCTTCCTGGTCCAAATCTGGGATTTTCATAAGTACAATCAAATATTCTAAGATTCCTATTCTTTTCAGAGTCAGCCACAGTTTGTTGTGATATCCACACAGTCAAATAAATGTCTTTGTATAGTTAATAAAACACAGATAGACATTTCTCTGGTGCTCTCTGCTCTCTGTCAAGATCCATCTAACATTAGCTATAATATCTTTAGTACTATGGCCTCTTCTAAACCCAGTTTGCACATCTGGCAATTCTCTGCTGATGTACTGTTCCACTCATTTTTTGATAACTTTCAGAAGAATCTGGCTTGCATATGTATTTATGATATTCTTCATTAATTTCTGCACTCTGTTGGGTCACCATTCTTTGGAATGGGAATAAATATAGATCTCTTCCAGTCAATTGGCCAGGTGATTGTCCTCCAGATTGGAGAGTGATAAGTGCTGGGAAATAATTAAGAGCCAGACTAAAATTGTTTGAATGAAAAGGAATTAGGTTGAAGAAGAGTTGTAGTTCAACCCAAAAACGTTAATAAAGCTTTGATATATACAAATGTCTAGCTTTTAAAACTTCAGAATACAAATGAAATACCAAATTGTTGATATACTTAACGTTGTTGCTGTTAAGTGCCGTGGAGTCGCTTGCGACTCGTAGTGACCCTTTGAGTACAAAACTCTGCTTTGTCCTGTGCCAATCACACTGTCCCTGACACACCCATCCCGATTACCGCAGTCACCTCATAGAGGGCTTTCCCCTCCTGTGCTGTACCTCCACCCTCTCAAGCATGATGTCCCCCTCCAAGGACTGGTCTCTCCTTACAACATGACCAAAG
This sequence comes from Elephantulus edwardii, assembly GCF_000299155.1. Taxonomy (NCBI): domain Eukaryota; kingdom Metazoa; phylum Chordata; class Mammalia; order Macroscelidea; family Macroscelididae; genus Elephantulus; species Elephantulus edwardii. The sequence continues at coordinate 18,087,021 of NW_006399809.1, forward strand.
TATGTCAGACGAAGCTTCAGAATCCTTGCCTCCAAGGAGCAGCCTGGTTTAACCCTCTCCAGGATGAATCTATTTGTTTTACTAGCAGTCCATGGTACCCTCAATACTCTTCTCCAGCACCATAGCTCTCCTTCTATCCTCCCTAGTCATTGTCCAACTCTCTGATGCAAAACAAGTGATAGCAAAGACCATGGCCTGTATCAGATGCACCTTAGTCTCCAGAGAGACACCATTGCTCTTCAGTACTTTGGAGAGGTCCCTAACAGCAGACTTTCCCATCCAATACGTCTTTTAATTTCCTGGCTACTGGTGCCAAGAGTGTTGACTGTGGAGCCAAACAAACTAAAGCTGTGAACAATCTTAATCTCTTCACCATCCATCCTGATGCTGCCAATTAGCCCAGTGGTGAGAATCTTTGTCTTCTTGACACTGATTCTCAATCCATATTGAAGGCTGCGGTCCTTGAACCTCTGCAGCAAGTACTTCAGGTCCTCCTCAGTTTCAGCAAGCAGAATTGTGTCATCTGAATAATGCAGATTGTTGATAGATCTTGCACCAATCCTGCTCCCACATTTCTCCTCATAGAGTCCAGCCTCCTGGATAATCTGTTCTGCATACATGTTGAAAAGGGATGGAGACAGGACACATCCCTGACCTCAAGTTGCTATAATCAAGGATTCTTAAGACAGAATATTAAATGATCCAGGAAGTATTAAAAGAAGATAGAAAGAATATACTGAGTCACTATATCGAAAGGAATTGGCAGACACAGAAGAATTTCATGAAACAACATATGAGCATGAGCCTATGGTGATGAAGGAAGAAGTTCAAGCTGCTTTGAAGGAAATAGCAAAACATAAGGCTCCAGGAATAGATGGTATGTATACCAGTTGACATATTTCAGCTAACAGATGCTGCCCTGGATGTGCTCAGTGCTCACCAAGTTGTGCCAAGAAATCTGGAGAACAAACACTTGGCCACCTGACTGGAAGAGATCTATATTTGTTCCCATTCCAAAGAAGGGTGACTCAACAGAGTGTGGAAACTATAGAACAATCTCATTGATTTCACATGCAAGCAAGATTCTACTGAAGATTATAAAAAAATTACTGGAACAACACATCAGCAGAGAACTGCCAGAAGTCCAAGCTGGGTTTAGAAGGGGTATGGTACTAGGGATATTGTAGCTAATAATGTTAGATGGATCTTAGCTGAATGCAGGGAATACCAGAGGAATGTCTGTGTTTCATTGATTATGCAAAGGTGTTTGACTGTGTGGATCATAACAAACTGTGGCTGACTCTGAGAAGAATGGGAGTCCCAGAACACTTGATCCTGCTAATGTGAAATCTATACTTGGACCAAGAGGCAGTCATCAGAACAGAGCAGGGAAACGCTGCATAGTTCAAATTCGGATACACTTAATAGATGCCAAAATTTCAGATAATTAATGCGGATCATGTTTGACTATATAGATGACATAGGATTGTCTGACGTATTTTGGGCAAAATGTCATGAGGCATTAATTAAGCCTTGGAAAAAAGACAACATGCCAGAAAAATTAGAGTTAAGGAAAGAAAGAAAGACCTTCAATGAGGTAGATTAGCACAGTTACTGCCACAGTGGAGTTGAGCACAGCGGAGAGCAAGAGAAGGACACAGGATAGAACTAGTTTTTGACCTTATGTCGCTGTAAATTGTAGTTGACCATATGGCATCTAACAACAATAACAACAGCACAGTATAAATGTTTCAATTCTTCTTCAATATTCCTTATTCATTAATTATATTTTCTAGATACTTAAGATTATTAAAAATTATATAGCTTGAATTAGATGCACTTTAATCCTCAAACTAGTATCTTAAGGTCTTGTGTAATAGATTTGTCTAAAGCAACATGGTCTATGGTTGATTGTGGACATAATTAAAATGAAGCCTTTGACCACTTTAAGTATACTTTTCCCCCCATTTATCGTGATATTACTTACTGGTACAATTGTGAATTGTGTTGAGGATTTGTGGGAGATTTTTTTTTAGGATTTTTTTTAAAAATTCCTGGGGTGGTAATTAATAATAAAGACTGTAATTTCTTATATTAATCAGTAAATCTTAACTTTCAACAACAAGGCACTATCATCTGCAAACTGCAGGTTGATAATTGAGTTTCCTAATATACTGATGCCACACTGTTCCTTAGGTGGACCAATTTCTCAGATTATATACTGAGAATACTGATTGATTAAGTATTGTGAAAATAACATTGAGAAGCATGGGAATCCTAGAACATTTAATTGTGTTCATATGAAACCTAGACCTAGACCACAAAGAAGTTGTCTAAATAGAACAAGGGGAAACTGCATAGTTTGAAATCAGAAAAAGGTTTGTGTCAGGGTTGTCTATTTTCCCCCCCACCTACTCAAACTGCATGCTGAGCAAATAATTCTAGAAGCTGGACTAAATGAAGAACAACGTGGCATTAAGATTGAAGGAAGATTTATCAACAGCATATACTATGCAGATGAGGGGATCTTCCTTACAGGAAGTGAAGAAGATTTGAAGCACTTATTGAAGTAGTAGATCAAAGACAATATCAAGAAAACAAGCATCAACAACAACAGGTCAATAGATAATATCATGATAGATGGAGAAAAGACTGACATTGTCAAGTACTTCATTTTGCTTGGGTCCATAACCATCATCCATGGCAGCAGAAATAAAAAGATAGGTTACTTTGGAAAAATCTGCCATTGGTAAAAAAGCAATGATGTTAGTGGTTTTTTTGGTTTGTTTTTTTTGTTTGTTTTAAATTTTTTTCTTTTATTTTATTATTTGTGTGTGTGTGCGTGTGTGTGTACCATCAAATCAGGTCTGACAGGTACAGGAAGAGATTGCCCCTTCTTCAGCAGAGCATCTGGTGGATTCAGACTACATACTTCTGGGATTACGGTGCAGCTTTTTGCCACTAGGCCACCATGATGTTAGTTTAAAGACTAAAGTGTACCTGATTCAAGCTATGGAATTTCCAACTGCTTGTTTGCAAGTGAAAGTTGGACAATATGTAAGAATCTGATGCCTTCAAATTACAGCACTGGAGAAGAGAATTGAAATTCCTTACTGCCAAAAGAACAAACAAGTCTGCCTTGGAGAAACTGCAACCAGAGTGCTCCTTAAAGGAATTGTTTTAAAAAGTGAATCTTTGCCTCGTATACATTGGGCATAGGAGAAACCAGTCCTTGGTGGGGGAGAGGAGGGGGGGAATTGTTGAAAAAGGTGAAGAGTCCCCAAAAGAGAGGACAACACTCCAAGAGATGGCATGACACGGTGACTGTAATAATGGACTCAAGTATGGCAGAGATTGTGAAGATGCAGCAAGGTTAAGTTCTGCCCTAATAGTCACAGGGTTGCTGTGAATCATACTAGACTTGATGGCACCATCAGCAGTATAAACAACTCACCTCTTATTTTATATCTTACTTTGTTCTATTTGATTAACTGTCTCTTCATCTATGTATAAAATACACACAAGCATAATTTTTATTGAAATGACTCCAACTCAGTTTGGTTTACGAGGCTGTAAATCTATATATGGGAGAATACTGCACATATTTTCCCCAAGACACAGTTTTTGGATTGCAGCTGGCTATTTCACTCTACAACACATCTTTTAACTCTAACTTGTTTAACTCTTACATCTTTTAACTTTTAACTCTACAACATACCTTGGGACCAGAGTTCATTAAGCACGATTGAATATTGTGAAATTCCCATCTCTCATAATGTTAGCCATAATCTGTTATGATAAAAAATTGTTGAATGCTTCCGCATTGTCAATAAAACCCAAACATCTCTCTACTATTTTCTAATTTCAGTATCAACAATCAATACCTTTCATTCTACATTCTCTTAAGAATTTGGTTTCAATTTCTAGAAATTCTCTATTGAGGCAATGATCCAACCATTTTTTCATTATCTTGAACAACATTTTACTTGTATAGTTAATAATATTCAATGATTTCTATGTTTTGTTGAATCACTTGTCTTTAGAATTGACACAATAGAGAGCTTATCAAGTCAATTGGCCTTGTATCTATTCCAGATTCCTTGGCACAATGTGAATGCTTCCAGCATTGCATTTATTTGTTAAAACATCTAAATCAGTATCTCCTCAACTCCTGGAGCCTTGAATCTTTTTGTCAATGCCTTCAGGGCAGCCTGGAGTTCTTCTTTCATTCGTGTAAGTTCTTGCTCCTATGCTACTTCCTGAAATAGTTGGAAGTCAGTAAATTTAGGAACTGTGTATTCCTTTTATCTGTTGTTGATGCTGCTTATGTCATTCAATATTTTCTTTCATTTTTGTAACTCGAACCTAAATTTTTTTCATTTCCTTCAGCTTGAGAAATACCAACTATTTGTAGTTGGTATATGTTCTTCCTTTTCAGCTCTTTGTGCATTTCATTCAAATACTTTGTCTTCTTAAGATATCCTTTTGAGAAATCTTATGGGTTTTGTGGGTGTTTTTTTAAAGAAATCTTATGTTTAACACTTTACTGCATGTGTCATTTGACATGACCTCATGTCAGTCTGGAGACTAAGGTGTGCCTCATCCAGACCATAGTCTTCATAATTACTTGCTTTGTGTCAGAGAGCTGGACAATGACAAAGGATAATAGAAGGAGAATTGAAGCTTTTGAGTTGTGGTGCTGAAGAAGAGTGTTCTCCATGAAGAACAAACCATAGACTGTAAAGAGAACAAACAGGTCTTTCCAGGAGAAGGTGAAAGCAAGCTGTTCCTTAGAGGCAAAGATTTTGAAGTGCTGTCTCACAAACTTTGGGCACGTGGCCAGGAGGGACCAGCCCTTAAAGAAGAAAGACATCATGCCTGGAAGGGTCAAGGGACAGCACAGGAGAGGAAGACCCAGATGAGATGGATTGACTCAGTGACTGAGGTAATGGGATTAGGTGTGTTAGAGTCAATGAGACTGGCTCAGAATAGGGCAGGGTTCAGAACTATTGTACATAAGGTCGCTATGAATCACAGGACTCTATGGCGCATAATAACAATCTTGTCTTTGGTTTATAGTACCAAACATTTTTCTTGAGATGATCTCTAGATTTAGATGGGTTCTTCTTCAGGGTGTATTTCAGCTGTGATGAAGATTTTTTTCTTTTTTTCAGCTTTAATTTGAAATTGCATAAGAGAAATTAATTATCTGATCCATAGTCCGCCCACAGTTTTGTTCTAATTGATAATCCTGAGTCTTTCCACCATCTCTTTCCACAGATGTAGCAATGAGTTGAGTTTGAATGCTTAGGATATCAACCTTTAAGTGTTCCATTTCCTTTCCAACTACTTTAATTAACAACCAATACTTGCAGATATTTCTTCTCATTTTGAGTTGTCCCACATTATTAAATTAAGACCTCAAAGCTTTTTTCTAGCTATGTCATTATAGTGGACTCTGCTTAAAGAGGCATCTCTTTTCTAGTCAGATTATTGGTTCACTCAATTCTGACTCATTGTGGATTTCCAACACTTGTTTTCCAAAGTAGAAACCTTTATGAGAGGAGACTGTCTATCTGTCTCCTACATAATATATTTGAACTACCAATCTTTTCATTACCAGTCCAATCCATTACAGACTGTGCTACCAAGGTCAGGCAGCCATTTTTGTAGTGTTTTCTAATATGAGGGGCTCGTCTTGTCAGATAATACTCTGCTACTATTCATAAGGTTTTCTTTTGCCAGTTTATTTGTTTGTTTTTTCAGAAGTAGATTGTCATGTCTTCCTAATCTGTCTTAGACTGGAAGCCCTGCTGAAACCCATTCAGCATGGATAGCCCTTTTGGTATTTGAAATATTAGTGGCATAACTTCAAGTAGTACAGTAGCAATCTACACCACCATGTGTATGACAAACTTACAGATAAATGGTGGAGTCAAGGGATAGTCAAGGCATTATTTACAGTAATAAATCAAAACATACTCATTGTGAAACAGAATGTTACTAAAAGAAATATGAAAAGAATCATATGAGGAGTAATTCTACCTCTGTCTTATGGGGTCATTATGAGTCAGATACAGCTTTAAAACAATAGGTTTGGTTTATTTTTTGATACTTTGGACATAATTTAAGAGAGGTCAGTCCTTGGAAAAAGACATCAGACTGGAAAAGGTAAGTGAAACAGAGAAACCACCTTCCACAAGATGACTTGACACAGTGACTAAAATAAGATGTAGAGTATGTTGGAGAATTTGAGAATGGGACAAGATAGGACAAGGTTCCAATCTTGTTCATAGGATTTCTGTGAGTTACAGCCAACTTGATGGTACCTAAGAACAATAAGGAAAAAAAAACCTCATCTTTGCTAGATGAGTTGAATAAATTAGATAGTTGAACGTTCATTTGAAAAAAATATAGGAATGTTTGGATCCCACTGATCAAAGAGGAAAGGAAATACCATTTGATTAAGCATGTTCTATGTTTAATCTTTGAGCCATGCTTTTACACATGTACATTGACTTACCATTGATCAAATATTGTACTTGAAACAACAGAGACAAGAAAGGTAGCTGACTTTGCCTCTAGAAGTAGAAACAATTCACTCACATAAGAAGTTGGAACTGAAGAAGTGAGCTATGAAGAGATGAGCTAGTGACAGTAGATGTAGTATGTTTTTGAGGGTTCGCACACAGTTCAAATAAATGCATCAGCTCCTCTGTGAGAGAAAAATGGATAATCTCCCCGAGCAATTATCTGTCTCTGAAAACCTGATGGAGGGTCAGCTATGTGTTGGTTCTGACATGATGGCACACAACGACAACAATCACATGAGAGATGGGCTAACTGGAATTTCTAAACTCTGTCATTAAAGAATGGAGCTCTGATGGCCTAGTGGCAAGAAGCTGTGTTGCAATCCCAAAGGCACATGATTCAAGTTGACCAGCTGCTCTGCGGAAGAAAGATGGGCAATTTCCTTTGCTGGGATTAACTGCTTCTGGAAACTCTCTGGAGGGTCAACTATGGGTCAGTTCTGATTCTATGGTACTGAGCAACAACAACATAATTAAAATATATGCCATCAAGTCTCTTGGGACACATAGCAACCCTATGTGCAACAGCTCTGAACTTTGCTCTATCTTGAGCCAACCTCGTCTTCTCTGATACATCCTACCCTTATTACTCTTGTCACTAAGTCAATCCATCTTATCCAGGGTCGTCTTCTCTTGTGGTGTCCCTCCAACCTCCTAAACACGATTTACTTCTCCAAGGACTGGTCCCTCCTTGTTACATTCCCAAAGTATACCAGACAGAGCTTCAAAATCCTTGCTTCCAAGGAGTAGCCTGGCTTTACCCTCTCCAGGTTGAACCTGTTTGTTCTCCTAGAAGTCCATGGTATATTCGGTACTCTTCTTCAGCACCACAGCTTAAAGATACCTGTTTTTCTTCTATCATCCTTAGTTATTATCCACCTTTCCAATGCATATGAAGTAATTCCAAAGACCATGGCCTAGATCAGGTTTACCTTAGTCTCTAGACTGACATCATTGCTCTTCAGTACTCTGGAGAGATCCCTGACAACAATTTTTCCAATGTAATTCATCTTTTGATTTTCTGACTTCTGGTACCAAGAGTGTTGATTGTGGAGACAATAAAACTGAAGCTGTTAAAAATCTGTCTCTTCACCATCTGTCATGATGCTGCCAATCAGCCCAGTGGTGAAAGTTTGTTTGCTTGATGTTGAGCTTCAATCCATATTGAAGGCTGCAGTCCTTGACCTTCTGCAGCAAATATCTCTGGTTCTCCTCAGTTCATCAAGCAGGGTTGTGTCATCTGCATAAATCAGGTTGACGATGAGTCTTCCTCTAATCCTGATACCATATTCCTTCTCATAGAGCCCAGCCTCCTGGATGATCTGTTCCACATATAGATTGAAAAGATGTGGAGATGGGCTGCACCCCTCTCATACATCTTTTCTGATTTTGGACTATGTAGTGTTTCCTTGCTCTGTTTTGATGACTGCCTCCTGGTCCAAGTATAGGTTTCGCATAACCACAATCAAGCATTTTGCAATTCCCATTATTCCCAGAGTCAGCCACAGTTTGTTATGATCCACACACTCAAACACCTTTGCATAGTCAGTGAAACACAGACATTCCTCTGGTATCCTCTGCTTTCTGCCAAAATCCATCTAACATTGACTATGACAAATAATGTTGTTGTTTAATGCCGTCGAGTCGTAGACGACTCATAGCGACCCTATGAATGAACAGCCATGACAAATATTAGGGACAAAAATAATGACGTTATAAGAAAAATATATTGGCAATGACATTTCAGACATAGATCTCATAGCATAACTAAAGTTTACAAACTACTACAAGGCTTCCACACACAAAATAAGACTATTAACCCAATTATAAAATGGACAAAAAATATGACTCTTCACAAAGAAGTACATTCTGATGGCTAGAGAACACATGAAGAACTCTTCAAAATCACTAACAATTTGAGATGTGAATCAGAACAACACTGAAATACTATCTCACCCCAGCAGCAGTAGCAAAGTTTAACAACACAGCAAACAATAAATGTTGGAGAGTATATGGAGAGAGTGGCTTGTAAAATAGTACAACTACTATGAAAGGCAGTTTTGCATTTCCTCAAAAACCTGAATATAGAAATCCCATATGACTCACTCATTCCTCTGCTAAGAATATACCACAAGGAAACACAAACAGAGATGTATACACCCATGTTCATAGCAGCTTTATACACCATGGCAAGAAAATGAAAACAGCCCAAATGCCTGCAAATGAATGAATGGATTGATAACTCTTGGTACATTCACACCATAGAATACTATGCACAGCATTAAGCAGCAGAGATTTCATAAAATGCTATCTAACATGGGAGAGAGTCTAGAGAGCATTGTGGTGAGTGAAATAACTCAGTCACACAAGGACAAATACTGTATAAGCCCTTTATTGTGAAAATGAAATGGGAGGATAACCAAGCAAAGCATGTGTAAAAGTGAAAGGTCCAAACTCACCACAAAGTCCAGAAACAACACTAGTGTAGTGCTTTAAAACGTGCACTTTCATGAGAACAGGTTGAGACTCAAATGGCTTGGCGTCAGCACCTAATAAAGGAAAGGCAAAGGCCTGTGGGGTATTCATCCACTTTTGGTTGTTTGGGGCTAATCACAACATTTTGAAGGACCAGGGACCTGTTTACATTATTTTAACACTGTTTTGTCACCTGTGGTGTTTCATATAACTGTGTGTGTTGTTTTTGTTATGTGCTGTCGACTAACCTGTGACTCATAGCAACCCTATGTACAACAGCCCTAAAGCCTACTCTATCCTGTGCCAATCTTACTGTCTCAAACACACCTACTCCCATTAACCCAGTCACTAAATCAATCCATCTCATCAAGGGTCTTCCTCTGCCTACGCTGTCTCACCACCCTCCCAAACATGATGTCCCTCTCCAAGGACTGATCTTGCCTTGCAACATGTCCAAAGTATGTCAGACAAAGCTTCAGAATCTTTGCCTCGAAGGAGCAGCCTAGATTCACCCTCTCCAGAATGAACTTGTTTGTTCTCCTAGCAGTCCACGTACATTCAATACTCTTCTCCAGCACCAAAGCTCAAAGACATCAATTCTCCTTCTATCATCCCTCATCATTGTTCAGCTTTCTGACGCATAGCAAGTAATTGCAAAGACCATGGCCTGTACCGGGTGCACCTTGGTCTCCAAACTGACATCATTGCTCTTCAGTACTTTGGAGAGGTCTCTTAACAGCAGATTTTCCCAATGCAATTCATCTTTTAATTTCCTGGCTGCTGGTACCAAGAGTGTTGATTGTAGAGCCAAGCAAATTGAAGCTGTCAATTAGGAGAAGCCAATAATAAATATTTATAATAAACAGAATGCTATTTCAGGATGGAGTTCACCCTGAGACACTGAGGCAATCCTTAAAGGTTTACCAGATTCTTGCATTGTATTTGCTCTGACCCCTTCCTCCTGAGTCAATCAGAAGGTTTTCAATAGAAAGAGCTTGGCTTCATTTGCATTGAATTATCTTTGTAATTTACTTCCTGATAATTTTCAATAAAGATACAGGAAAGTTGGAATGGGGGCTCTTCAGTGGAGAACTGCTGGCCCTCTGTTCTTCATGTTCTCTGTTCTCATTCCTAGCTATCTTATTATTAATAATTATAAAAACACTTTACCCTCAGTCTGCAACAGTCAACAATCTCAGTCTCTTCACCATCTATCCTGAAGCTGCCAATTACCCCAGTGGTAAGAATCTTTGTTTTCTTGATATTGAGCTTCAATCCATATTGAAGGCTGCAGTCCTTGACCTTCTGTAACAAGCGCTTAAGGGACTCCTCAGTTTCAGCAAGCAGGGTTGTGTCATCTGCATAACGCAGATTGCCAATGAATCTACAAGTAAATATTAATCAAGTTAGTTACCATTTCCTGGAACACATGGACATATTCAGTAAAGTCAGAAGGTCCTGACACGAAGCAAAATGGAATCCCATTTGTTTCAAACTTATAAAAAGTTCAAAAGGAGGAGAGAAGGAGATGGGAATAAAAAGGGAAAGGGAAGAGAATTGCGAGGATAACAGAGGTTAGCAGAGGGGGGAGAGGGGACAGGAATAGAGAAGATTCAATGGAGACTTGTAAAGACAGGGTGATAATAGACATAGATCAATAGTTATTATATAAAATACAATATATAACAAAGATTATATAAAGCAAAATGTATATCAGTGAAACATAATGTATATTAATATTTTCCATATGCAAACCAATAAAAGAAATGGAGGGGAGAAAAAGATGTATAATGATATAAATGAATACTGTTCTGCCCACGGAATGCCCCTCAAAGGAAATCCAATCACACACATGAAAATTTCAAGACCGTTTATTAATTCCCACATGTGGAGACTTTCCCCCTCCTCAGGAAGGTGGTGAGGGGAAAAAACCTTGATTTTTTTCCCTTCTGACGGCTTTTATAGCTTTTTGGGGGGGGGTGCCCTGTCAGGGCAGGGGGATTGAGATCATGGTTGGTGGGTTGGGGGATAAGTAATTTTGATGGGCTGGCTGCTCTGCCCGCCTTTACCCCTTTTTGTGTCATGTAGACACTAGTTAATTCCTTACTTTACAAGGACAGACAAGACTTTACCGGGGCATTTGTGTTTGCCTTAAGCTAAGAATTTTTATGACCCGCTTCTGCCTCTAGCAATAATGGGGGTTTAAAAAAATGGGGTTTCTGCTGTCCCTTCAAATACTAGACTTCATAGATTTAGACAGTATATAGTTCTGCCTTTTGCCAGTACTTGATTGTTGTTGTTGTTATGTACCATCGAGTCACTTGTGACTCACAGCAACCCTGTGTACAACAACCCTAAACTCTGTTCTGTCCTGTGCCAATCACACTGTCTCCGACAC
>NW_006399809.1:18099048-18129073 GCF_000299155.1 Elephantulus edwardii
TCCTTGACCCTCTGCAGCAAGCGTTTGAGGTCCTCCTCAGTTTCAGCAAGCAGGATTGTGTCATCTGCATAACGCAGATTGCTGATAGATCTTCCACCAATCCTGATACCACATTTCTCCTCAGAGAGCCCAGCCTCCTGGATAATCTGTTCTGCATACAGTTTAAAAAGGTATGGAGACAGGACACATCCCTGGTGTACGCCCTTCCAATTTTGAACCATGCAGTGTTTCCTTACTCTGTTCTGACAACTGTCTCTTGGTCCAAGAATAGGTTTTGCATTAGCAGGATCAAGTGTTCTGGGATTCCCATTCTTCTCAAGAGTCAGCCACAGTTTGTTATGGTCCACACAGTCAAAAGCCTTTTCATAGTCAATGAAACACAGATACACTTGATTAGAAGTACTTGATTTTTGTTGTTGTTATGTGCCGTCTTGATTAGAATTACTAAAATATTTACCCTGGAAGTAAGCGTGTTAAAAGAAGAATTTGAAAAATGAAGTGGGAAGCATAACACTCCCTGATCTCAAAACCTATACATACACAGCCATAGTAACCAAAACAGCATGGCACGGATACAATGACAGACACATAAAGCAAAGGAATAGAATTGAGAATCCTGAAATCAACCCATCTACCTACCTTAGTGAATTAGTATTTGACAAGGAATCAAAACATATCAAATGCAGAGATGCCAACCTTTTCAATAAATTGTGCTGGTAAAACTGAACACTGACCTGAAGAAAAGATTCACATCTTACCTCATACACAAAAATCATTTCAAGATGGATCAGAGACCTAGGGATAAAGCCCCAAACCATAAGGATCATAAGAGATAAAATCAGACCAAATTTAGAAGCCCTAGCTTACAACATCAAGAGGCTTGCAAATATAGCTAGGAAAGCACAACCAGGAGAGAGTAAAATTGAAGAATGAGACCTTCTAAAATGTAAGTCCCTGTGTGCATCAAAAAACTTTTTTAAAAATAGGAAAGAAAAGAAAGCCTACAGATTGGAATAGACATTTGGCAATGACATCTCAGACAAGGGTCTCATAATGAAAATTTACATAATATTACAATGACACAAACTTCCTTGCTGAAAATGAAGAGGACCTGAAGTATTTGCTGAAGAAGGTCAAAGACTATGATCTTCAATGTAAATTGAAGCTCAACATCAAGCAAGGAAAGAATTTTCACAGAGGAAGATATGCAAATGGCAAATAGACAAATGAAGAAATGCTCCAAATCACTGGCAATAAGAGAGATGCAAATCAAAACCGCAATGAAGTACCATCTCACTCCAGTAACAGTAGCAAAGTTTAATACGGCAGCAAGTAATAAATGTTGGAGAGGTTGTGGCAAGAAAGGAACCCTTATATATTGTTGGTGGGGTTGTAAAATGGTACAACTATTCTGGAAGGCAGTTTGGTGCTTCCTCAAAAAGCTGAACATAGAAATACCCATGACCCAGCTCTTCTACTATTTGGAATATACCCTGAGAAAATGAGAACTAAGGCACAAGTGGAGATTCGTACACCAATTTGTACACCAATAGCAGCATTATATACCATTGTAAGAACATGGAGACAGCCCAAATGTCCAACCACAAATGAATGGATTGTGGATTTATGGTATATTTACACAATGGAATACTATGCAGCATGCAGAAGCAATGATTTTGTAAATTATTACCTAACTTGGGAGGGACTGGAGAGCATTATTCTGAGTGAACTAACTCAGTCCCATGGGAATAAATATTGTCTAAAATCATTATTGTAAAACGAGTCTAAGGATCCAAGAAGGGTGGGAGAGGTTGGAAGCAGAGGAATGAGGATGGCGGGGGGAGGGGGGTTAATCATGGAGTTGTACAATATGATGGGTGGGGGGGTGAGCAAAATTGAAAGAATTTGTTCTTGAAAACAATGTATGCGAATTTTGTTGAGTAAACTAGTAGAAAATGTAAAAAAAAAAAAATTCTCACCGTTGGGCTAATTGGCAGCACCATGTCTGATAGAGGAAAGATTGAGGTTGTCAACAGTTCAGCTTGCTCTGCTCCACAAAACTCTTGGCACCAGCAGTCAGGAACTCAAAAGATGAATTGCATTGGGAATAATCTGTAATCAGGAACCTCTCCAGAATGCTGAAGAGCAAAAATGTCAGTCTAGAGACTAAGATACACCTGATCCAGGCCATGGTTTTTGCAATTACTAATTACTATGTATCAGAGAACTAGACAATAACGAAGGGTGACAGAAGATTAATTGATGCCTTTGAGTTGTGGTGCTGGAAAAGAGTGTTGAACAGACCATAGATTGCCAAGAGAACAAAACAGGTCTGTCTTGGAGAGGGTGCAACCAAATTGCTCTTTAAAGGGAGGGATTTTGAAGCTCTGTCTCACATGCTTTTGGCATGCTGCCAGGAGGGACCAAACCTTGAAAAAGAACATCACGTTTGGAAGGATAGCTCAAGAAGGGAAGACCCTGCATTAAACGGATTGACACAGTCTCTAGGGTAGTGGGGATAGGTGTATTGGAGACAGTGAGATTGGCTCAAGATAGGACAGAATTTTGAGCTATTGTACATAGGGTCGCTACAATTCACAGGCAACTTGATGACACATAACAACAACCAACCACAAGGCCTCTACAAAAAAACCCAGAAACTGTCAACCCAATAACAAAATGGGTAAAAAGACATGTGAAAGGGATGTGTTGGTCTATTCACAAAGGGTATGGCTACTCTTGCCATCCAATTGAGTGGATTCAACAGCAGGAATTAAGAATCTTACCACTAGCAAAGAATAAGCAACAAATGCCAAGTGAGTTCTTAGGGCCCATTCAGACTAGGGCCTATAGGAGCAGCAGCCATAGCAGAGAATCAGAGACCTGACATGAGACAGAGCTACCCTGGGGACTGTACCTCACGGAATCAGAGCTAAGAGGCTTTGCCCACATTTGTCTGAGGGCTGGGGATCGTGTGGGGGAGCGGATATGCCATAACAGGAAAGATGAAGACCTTTGTAACACTGGTCTGAAGCTGTGAGGCTGAAGGTTGAGGTGCCTGTGAGCACACTTCGGAAGCTGTCCTGACAGAGCAATTGTCTTCTGCTGCCAATCTAAATTATAGCCTTTTTTAGTTCCCTAATCAAGACCTTAATTATTGGGGGTGCGGGGGGGGGGAGGAATAATGTAAACTTCTACAGCGAAAATAGAAAATAATTCTAATTCAGTAAATGCAAACCTGCAAACCATCTCACCAAGGCAAGCAAGTCCCATTGTACACTTGACAATACTCAATCATTTAAACTTGCTGGTAATTTCAGAGGTTTCATTAACAGACTTAAAAGGACTTGCACTGGCTTTCGCCGCCTGGGAGCCCTTGAGCGTAAGAACCTGGCTTCTCTCTGCGCTTTTAGCGCCTTTTCCTTCCGCTGCGTCCTGGGAGGAACCGTGTGCCATGAGGCCCTGCCCCTCCACGAGCTGGCTTTGATCCTGAAAGCCATGCCTCGCTCAGAGACTGCTGCTTTGAAACATATGATAGAAGCCTTGATAGACAAAGGAGACATAGTGAGGAACTTGGAAAACTTGGGCCTCTCACATCAGAAGCACACGCGAGGAGGGTATTTCTTGGTGGATTTTTATGCACCAACAGCAAGAGCTGAGACTGTAATGGAATATTTGGCTCGAGACATTGATTAGACCAACTGTTGTGAAGCACCCACCAACCCAGGAAGTTAAGGAGTGTGAAGGGATTGTCCTGGTCCCACTGGAAAAACAAAACAAAACTGTATTTTGTGAAAAAGAAGCAAAAAGATTCACCCAAATCTTGTTGTATTTTAAATCCTCTCACTTTACTTTTGAGCATCATATGTAGTTAATAGTTTACAAGTTTGACCTTTATGTAGGTGTGTGTTGAAGGTATCACTTGATTTTCTAAATTATTTTTGTTCTTGATCCCTTCTGCAAGAGAAGTGGGTCAGCAACTCACTTAGAGGCACTCTGAACACCATTCTTAATTTCCCCCACCCCATTAATTTCTGGGTCAGTGATAACACTTTGCCTTATAAACACTACCATTGTTTTTAGCACAAAACTTACAAAGGTGCTTTGGATTGCAAGCTACTCATTCAGATTATATATCTGTGGAAAAATAAACTTTTAAAGCCATTGTGTCATATGGGTAATAAATAAGATTTTTAAGTTAAAAAAAAAGGACTTCCCCTCCCATCTGCTTCATTAGGTCTAAAATTGCTATCTCAGGTGCTTAAATCAAATTTTATGAGACAAAAGAAGAAATCATTAGACTAAATTTCATCAGTATTTTTACATACTCTGTTCCCAAAATATCTTCCCATATAAAATGTATCTGAATACTTTTACAACAACAACCCAAAAAAAAAATCCCATTTTCTTTAATAATTTATCTTTTACATGGAATTTATAGGGTCATTTTGAGTGTGTGGAGAACATTCACTGCTTTTAATATTAAGATTTTCTCCCAAAATTGACAGTTTTGATTTTGAGAATGTGTCCATTAGTGACTCAGAGATCATGGTGTTTACTTATAGATACATATAGATTTAATATTGCAACTGCCTTACAAAGACTAATTTTAGTTCTATTTTTTAATCACAAGGCTATTGTGTTGTGAAGATAAACTAGAGCAAAGGTTTCTGGAGATACTATTTGAATAGGAATTGGGGATGAGGAAGGGCTAGATAATTGGGTCAGCCGGGTTTATATATAAAAAAATTGTCTGCCAGCTACTGGGTTGCCTGTCACAACCTGTCTTAATCAAGCATAACTGCAGCTCTCCAGACAGCTGTCATTGATCAAAATAGAAATCTACATTTTATTTAGGTTCAAACAAAGAGCCAAATCTCATGTACATAGTTGATCATCAAGTGCAATTGTATAATATTTCGTTTTACTGCACCATAACTTATTAAAGAACAAAAGTCTTAGCCTCTTTTGAAATACAGATGGGTTTGACAGATTCTTCTCAGCTTTGGAATAAAAAAAATTGGAGTATTATTTCTCTTATGATACCCACTTCCAAAAGAAAAAGAAACAAAAACCACACAAACAAAAAGCAAGTAATAGCCACTGTATATAACTATTATATATAAACAAAGTCAAGCCTCTATCAGAGAGGTTTCTGACTCCTCTAACTGATCAGTCCTTTTTGACAACACATGTTTTTCTTCATTGTCTATTTAAATAGCTAAAAAAAAACAATAATAACACCACAATAGAAAACTGTAACAATTACTTGATGATATAGGTTATTTTAATGGACAGATCATTTAAACAAAGTCATCACATCTGTTCCACCTTTTAATTACAAATGCAAAAGGAATATAATTCACCAATGCATCATAAAGAAGTAAAAGGTAAGTGATTTAAATGTCTATGTATGTTCCTTAGCGAATGCAGCATATAAGCTGTTGTTTTTTTCACATGTTCTGGGCACAAATCAGATGGAAACCCTGCTCTCTGCCAAAGTGGGATTTCTTCTCCCTGGATGAGTTTGCTACTACATTGAAGCAATGGATTATGCAAGTGATTTGCAGTATACATTACTGATCTTTTTCTTGTAGCAACAAGAATCGAGTCCGACCCAAAACTACTACAGATCTAGCTAGAACATAGCAACTCCTGGAACTGATTTTTATGATAAATGTAATGTGTCATACCACCATAGTCAGTACAGGTTGAATTCTTAAATACACTGTGAAGAGAGATGTTCACTCTGAATGTCTAAGTTCCGAAATATACATACTGCAAGAGAGAGGTATAAATGAACAATTTTTATAGTTACCCCAAGCCTCCTTGTTCTGTGAGGATGACTTGTTTATATTTACAGTATTGTCTTTTGCATGTTGGACGGTTGTCTTAAAAGTCATCAGTTTGAATCTGTCACTCCAAGTGAGAAGAAAAGGTTGTCCTCTTCCGTAAAGATTAGCCTCCAAAACCTGATGGAGGGTCGCTCTGGGTTAACTGAATCAACTCTAGGGAAATGAATTTGGTTTTGGTTTTTTAATGACTATAATGATTTAAAAACCTTGGTGGCACAATGCTTAAGCTCTTGGTGGCTAACAAAAAAGGATCTGATTCAAGTACACCAGCTGCTCCGCTGAAGAACATTCCAATGTATGCTTCTCCATAAATTAGTCTTAGAAACACTTATGGAGCAGTTCTATTCTGTCTTAAAGGGTGGCTGTGAGTTAAAAGTAACATGATGACAGTAGATTTGGTTTTCAGAATTACTGGGCTACAAACATGCTGTTGTTGTGTGCTGTCGAGTCACTTGCGACTCATAGCAACCCTATGTACAACAGCCCTAAACTCTGTTCTGTCCTGTGCCAATCGCACTGTCTCTGACATTCCCATCCTGATTGCCCCAGTCACTGAATCAATCCACCTCAATAGAGGGCCTTCCCTTCCTGTGCTGTCCCTCCACCCTCCGAAGCATGATGTCCTTCTCCAAGAACCAGTCTCTCCTTACAACATGTCCAAAGTATGTTAGACGGAGCCTCAGAATCCTTGCCTCCAAGGAGCCACCCGGTTTAACCCTCTCCAGGTTAAATCTGTTTTGTTTCCTAGCAGTCCATGGTACTCTCAATACTCTTCTCCAGCACCACAGCTCGAAGGCATCAATTCTCCTTCTATCCTCCTTGGTCATTGTCCAACTCTCTGATGCATAACAAGTGATTGCAAAGACTATGGCCTGTATCAGACACACCTTAGTCTCCAGAGAGGCATCATCACGCTTCAGTACTTTAGAGAGGTCCCTAAAGGCAGACTTTCCCATCAAAATACGCCTTTTAATTTCCTGGCTACTGGTGCCAAGAGTGTTGACTGTGGAGCCAAGCAAACTAAAGCTGTGAACAGTCTCAATCTCTTCACCATATCCATCCTGATGCTGCCAATTGGCCCAGTGGTGAGAATCTTTGTCTTCTTGACATTGAGCCTCAATCTATATTGGAGGTTGCCCTGGATTTCACCTGACGGTATGCATAGGAATCAGATAGATTACATCTGCGGAAAGAATTGCTGGAGAAGCTCAATATCAGATGTGAAAACTAGGCCAGGAGCTGATAGTGGAATAGACCACCTAATGTAAGTTCAAGCTAAAGTTGAAGAAAACTAAACCAAATCCAAGGCAACCAAAATATGACTTTGAGTATATCCCACCTGAATTTCAGAACCATCTCAGGAACAGTTTTGAGGCCTTGAACACTAATGAGCGAAAACAATATGAGCTGTGGGAGGATATCAAGGGTATCATCCAGGAAGAGTACAAGTGGTCATTGCAAAGACAGAAGAGGAAGAGAAGACCAAAATGGATGTCAGAAGAGACTCTGAAGATTGCACTGGAGCACAGAGAAGCCAAAGCACAAGGAAGAATTCAAGATACTAAAGAGTTGAATAGAAGATTTCAAAAGGCAGCATGGGATGACAAAGTAAAATACTACAATGAAATGTGCAAGAAATTGGAGTCAGAAAATCAAAAGGGCAGAACTCACTCAGCATTTCTTAAGCTCAAGGAACTGAAGAGCAAATTCAAACCTCAAGTTGCTATAATCCAGGATTCTTTAGGTAGAATAAATAATCCAGGAATATTAAAAGAATATGGAAAGAATATACTGAGTCACTGTATCGAAAGGAATTGGCAGACACAGAAAAATTTCATGAAATAACATATGAGCAAGAGCCTATGGTGATGAAAGAAGAAGTTCAGGCTGCTTTGAAGGAAATGGCAAAAATTAAGGCTCCAGGAATAGATGGTATACCAATTGACATATTTCAGCTAACAGATGCTGCCCTGGACATGCTCACAAAGTTGTGCCAAGAAATCTGAAGAACAAACACTTGGCCACCTGACTGGAAGAGATCTATATGTTCCCATCCCAAAGAAAGGTGACCCAACAGAGTGTGGAAACTATAGAACAATCTCATTGATTTAATATGCAAGCAAGATTCTACCAAAGATTATAGCCCATCAGCAGAGAACTGCCAGAGTCCAGGCTTGTCAGGGGCCTGGATAACTTGTAAAGCAAGTTTAGCCCTGTACTGTAAAACCAGCAAGACTAACTCCATCTTGGCTAGAAAATCTGCTTGGCAGTTAACAACTCAAGGAAGTAGGATGTTAATGAATAAGAGTGACCAAAGGGAATGTTATCTACCGAAACTCTTTGTTTCTTAGAGCTCACAATAAGGTATGCTGGAAAGCATCTTTGTATTGTGCTGGGGTCTGTGAGAGTTAATGTTTGACCTGATAGTCAACATCTCGGATGGAAAGAGATAATGTGATTGCTACTACAGAGGTTTTTCTAAAAACTATATATGCTTTTCAAAAAATAAAAATTTTTGCTATTGGTCACCAGCGTTTAGCCTCTCTGCGTCTCCATTTCATCCTCATCCCTTCTCTCGGCGGAACTGTTTCGATATATCGGGGCAGTACCCGATACAGGCTGGGTTTAGAAGGGGTTGTGGTACTAGGGATATTGTAGCTGACATTAGATGGATCTTAGCTTAAAGCAGGGAATACCAGAGGAATATCTATCTGTGTTTCATTGACTATGCAAAGGTGTTTGACTGTGTGGATCATAAAAAACTGTGGCTAACTCTGAGAAGAATGGGAATCCCAGAACACTTGATCGTTCTAATGCAAAACCTATACTTGGACCAAGAGGCAGTCATCAGATCAGAGCAAGGGAACACTGCATGGTTTAAAATTGGGAAGGGCGTATGCCAGGGATGTGTCCTATCTCCATACCTTTTCAACCTGTATGCAGAACAGATTCTCTGGGAGCCTGGGCTCTGTGAGGAGAAATATGGGGTCAAGATTGGTGGAAGACTATCAACAATCTGTGTTATGCAGATGACACAACCCTGCTTGCTGAAACTGAGGCGGACCTGGAGCACTTGGTGCAGAGGGTCAAGGACAAACATGCTAGATTGTTAATAAAAAAGCTGGAAGTCCAAGTCTACCCAAAGGTGTCTCAGAAGAAAGGTACAATTTGCTTCTGGAAAGTTTATCTATTGAAAATTTTGTGAAAGACAATATTACTCTCACACACAGCAGTCACTTGTGTCATATTTAATCCAACAGTAACTTTGAGCTGAAATTTTAATAACTTTGAGTAAAGAGTTGTATGTGATCTTCACATCATACATTCAACCCGATGTTGTTAAGTGCCATTGAATCACCTGAGAATTATAGTGACCCTATGTACAAAAGCTCTGGAGCCTGCCCTGTCCTGAGCCAGTCTCACTGATTCCAACACACCTAATCCCATTTCTCCAGTTACTGTATCAATTAATCTCATCCAGGGTCTTCCTCTCCTGTACTGTCCCTCCACCTTTCCAAGTATGAAGTGCTTCTTCAAGAACAAGTTCTTCTTGGCCATGTGCCCAAAGTATGTGAGGCAGAACAGATAGTGGTAAATAATAATATTTTCATTGCTCCCAGTAAAAATAGTTCTACTTAAAGAAGCATAATTGAATGAGCTTATTTTCTGGATCTGTAAGTGGGAAAAGAAGGCAAAATTTTGATTAATTAGAAACTAGAGGTGATGGGAGGAAATTCCATTTAGGGCAAAACAGTATAATCTGGTCGCCGTTATGTCAGTCAAAATTAATATTTTAATCCTAACTATTAGAAAAGTTTTATTTAGTTAATTCACTTTCTGAATCAAGATAGGATTTTGTTCCATTTGTATTAAATTTATAAGACTGGGAGCTTTTGTGGAGTTATAGATGGGCCAGGGCCCTCCTGCAAATTAGTAGGCCTCTCAAGAGTAGGATCTATGTTGTTTTTATCCATAAGTAAATGAATTCCTTCTGAAATTAGAGCCTCACTGTATTCAGTGGTCAGGGAGTATTTTTTAATAAATAAATGAGCCTTGAGATGTGGGCAAGATGTGGCTGGCCCTGACAAAATCTTCTTTCTCAGAGTCACTTAAAAAAAAAAATTATAGCAGGTATTGTTAGAACCTTTTAATCTCAGGAAAATATTCCTAATTTGCCAATGATTGCTAAATCCCAGGGAAATTCTGCTTGTGTACTTATCATCAGACTGCTATGAGGATGAAATGGATGGTCTAAGCAAAGCACCTAAAATATTACCTCTCCATAGTAGTTGCTCGGTAAACTGTCTATCATTCTTTGTCAATTTGTTAGTTGTTTTTATGGTGGTTTTCATGTTGTTGTGATGTTGGACACTATGCAAATGGGTATTTCAAATAGCAGGATCATGCCTGGTGGATAAATTTCAGTAAAGCTTCCATATTGAGACAGAGTGGGAAGCAAGATTGTCGATTTACTTATGAAATAATTGGCCAGTGACAGACTTATGGCTAACAATGGAACATTGTAATATGTAGTGCAGGAGATGAAGCTCTTGGGTTGAAAGACATTCAAAATACAGCTGTCTCCTAAAAGTAGAGTGTATTTTAATGATAACAGGGGATTAAAATTTTTAAGACCTTCATTGGCTGATACAGCACAACATAAAATGAGGGGAAATGACTGCAAACATCAATTGCCAGTCAGAATGTGAAAGTTGTCAAAAATGAAAAGGAACTAGAAATCAATGACCCAGACAATGTTGTTGGTAATTGACACCATTGAGTCAAGTACGACAAGTCAAATACAATCATGTGAACAAGGAATCTGAACTTTGTCCTTTTCTGTGCCAGTCTCATAATCAATCTCTCACATACTTAAGTCCATTGTTCACAAACTGAAATGGACCAGTACTGACAGTTTTTAGTTAAACATTTGATATATCATTCCAGGAAAGGCAAATTTATAGGAATGCTGTCATATTCCTCTAAATTTTAAATAATATTTTTAAGATCTTTGGTAGCCTGCATAGTGGTAAGGAATTGTGCTGACAACCCAAAGGCACACAGTTTGAGGCCACCAGCTGCTCCTCAGGAGAAAGACACACAGTCCCCTCACATGCAATATACAACCTTTGAAAATTCACTAGAGGGTCAGTTATGGGTTGGCTGCAACTTGATGGCATGTAACAGCAACAACATTCTGAAAGTCAACATTGTCAATGATTATCACTGATATGAATAATATCCTTATGTATACAAGAATAAATCTGTTAACTATTATTCAAATATATGTAATATCCACTAAAGCCAAAAATTAAGAAATATTGAATTTTTATCAACTTCTATCTGAAATTTCTCTAACATGCTACCAAGGTGGATTTATGATTTACCCAAGATGGAATCCAAAAGTTGGATTATAAAGAAGATTTATATTGCAGATCACATAGCAGAATTGGCAATACCAATATTTATCCTTTATAGATTGGGGGTGGGGGTGTAAATATCTTTTTATAATAAAAACACAAATGATGACTATGCACAGGGACCTCACCAGGTTAAATACACAGGCATCAAATTGACCAAAAATGTGGAAAGAAATTATAGAGAAATTCAATATTATTAGCCAAAACAAGGCTGAGGGCCAACTATGAAGCCAGACCATCACTGCCCCCTTGGGAAGGTGAGGAAAATGAAAACAAATACATAAGAGCCAAATTTTGACCTTAAATATGTTCCACATGAATCGAGTATGACCAAGGACCAGATGAGTTTTGAGATCACATCACGAGCATCACACATAAAAAAATAAAATATAGTTCAATAACTCACTGTTGTCAGGTCAGTTCCAACTCGTAGTGATCCATGACCCTCCTTTCGTTTTCTGAGGCTATATATCACAAGGAGAAGAAATTGTCCATCTTTCTCTGTGGAAAAAATACAAATCACTGGAGGCTCACAATCTTTGGATTAGAAATATAATTTGTTCCAGACTATAGTGGCATCAACTTCCTAAACAACATGCCTCCAGAAACTCTAGGAACTGTGATAAATGTCAATAGTTATAGAGGGGCTTCAGGTCTTTTGTTCATAGAGTTGCCGCTATGAGTAGTGCCCAACTTGAAGGCCATCAACAGCATACCTCCAGAGTTCCTAACAGAAGGCAAGAATGAAAGACCAAAAAGAATTTCAGAAGAGACTCTGAAACTTGGTATAAAATATAGAGATGCCATTGAGAAAGAAAGAAACGATGAAGTCAGAGAGTTGGACAGAAAATTTCAGTTGGTGGCTGGAAAAGGCAAACCAAAATATTCTAACGAAATGTGCAAAGAGATCCACCCTGGAGAGAGCAAAACCAGAATGAAAAAACACTTGATGTTTCTGAAGATAAAAGATCTGAAGAATGAACTCAACACTCAAGTTGCAAGAGTGAAAGATTCTATGGGCAAAAATATAAGTGACTAGGGAAATATCAAAAGAATATGGAAGGCAGGCACAACATCATTATACCAAAAGAATTGGACAATGGTCTGCCATTTCAAGAGGTAGTCTCAATAACCTGAAATTTTCAGATAGATAACCTCGCTTACTGAAAACGAAGACTTAAAGTGCTTACTGATAATGATCAAAGACTATAACATTCAGTATGAAATACACTGAAAAATAAAGGAAACAAAAATCTTCACAACTAGGTCAATTAACAATATCAAGATAAAATGAAAAAAAGATCGAAATTGTCTATCATTTAATGTTACTCGGCCTACAAGTCATTACCCACAGAAACAGCAGCCAAGGAAACCTACTACATAATGCATTGAGAAAATCAGCTGCAAAAGATCTCTTTAAAGTGCTAAAAAATAAAAATGCCACTTTAAGTCCTAACATGTGCCTGACCCAAGCTTAGTGTACCAAGTGGCCTCATATGCATGTGAAAGTTGGTCAACAAAAGTAAAAAAAACCCAACTAGAATTATCCATGTTATTAGGTACCATCAAGTTGACTACGAAACATAGGAACCCTATGAATAAAAAACCCGAACCTTGTCCTATTCTGTGCCATCCTTATGATCTCTGTCCTGTTCAAGCCCATTATGGTAGTCACAGTGTCAATCTATCTCATTAAGAATCTTCCTCTCTTTCTCTGGGAAGAGAAGAATGTACCATGGACTATAGAGAAAAAAAGAAAATCTATCCTGGATGACATACAGAAAGAATGCTTTTTATAAGCAAGGATAGAGAGATTTCATTGCCTATATTTTGAGCATATTATCAGAACGGACCTTCACAACTTGTGATCCACACAGTCAAATGTCGTTGCATAGTCAATGAGATAGATACAATAGACATTCCTCTGATACTCTTTGCTTTCTTCCAGGACCCATCTGACACTGACGATAAATCTCTAGTGCCATGACCTCTTCTAAACCCAGCTTGGATTTCTGATAGTTCCTCTGTCAATGTGCTGTTCTAGTCGTTCTTGGATAATCTACAGCAGGATTTTGCAAGCATGTGATATTAGCAATACTGTCCAATAATTTCCACACTCTGTCGAGTCATCTTTTTTTTGAATGAAAATAAATATGGATCTTTTCCATTTTCCAGTAAGTTATCCAGGTCATTGTCCTCCAGATTTCTTGGCACAACCTGATAAGCATCTGTTTGTTGAAATATGTCAATTGATATTCCATCAATTCCTGGGGCTTTATTTTTTGCCAAGTCCTTCAGAGCATCCTGCACTTCCTCTTTTGCCACCATTGCCTCTTTTGTGTGTGTGTGTGTGTGTGTGTGTGTGTGCTTTATTTTTACCTACTAGATTATTTATAAAACTTGAATACAAATTTGAACAAATTCTTTCAATTTTCCTCACCCCCCCCCATCAAATTGTACAACCCAATGATTAATCCCCCCTCTCCCTGCACATCCACATTGCTCTGCCACCATTTCCTCTTGGTTATATGTTGTTTCCTGAAATTCTTCTGTGTCAGCCAATTCTTTTTGGTACAGTGACCCTGTATACTCCTTCCAGGAAGCAGTCCACAGAATAGAGCAAGGAAACACTGTTGTTGTTGTTGTTGATTGCCATCTAGTTGAACAGGATTCATAGCAACCCTATGAACAAAAGACCTGAAGCCTTTCGATAACTAGTTTCTCAAAGTTCATTGAGTTTCCACAGGCATGTTGTTTCGGAAGTGGATGCCACTTCTGCTGGTTCAAAATCAGGAAAGGAGTGCATCAAGGATGCATATCCTGTCTTTGTACCTTTTCAATCTCTATGCAGAATAGATCATTTGGGAAGCTGGGCTTTATGAGGAGGAATGTGGCATCAAGATTTGAGGAAGACACATTAACAACCTACATTATACAGATTACACAACCTTGCTTACTGAAACTGAGGAGGACATGAAGTGCTTGCTGAAGGACAAGGACTGTAGTCATCAATATGGGTTGAAGCTCAACATAAAGAAGACAAAGATTAGCTCACCACTGGGACAATTGGCAGCACCCTGATAGATTGAGAAGAGATTCCAGTTGTTAACAATTATAGCTTTCTCGGCTACACAATCAACACTCTTGGCACCAGAAGTCAGAAAATCAAAAGATTAATTGCATCAGGAAAATCTGCTGTCAGGGACCTCTTCAGAGTACTGAAAAGCAACAATGTCAGTCTAGAGACTAAGGTGCGCCTAATCCAGGCCATGTTTGCTACCTGCTATGCATCAGAAAGCTGGATAATGACTAAAGATTACAGAAGAAGAATCTATGCCTACAAATTGTGATGCTGACGAAGAGTCTTGAACATACCATGAACCGCCAAAAAGACAGATAGGTCTGTCTTGGAGAAGGTGAAACCGAGTTTGTCCTTGGAGGCTAGAATTTTGGAGCTCCATCTCACATACTTTGAGGGATTGTCTTTGGAGAAGGGCTGCATGCTCAGAAGGGAGGAGGGGACAGTGAAGGAGAGGAAGACTTAGGATGAGATGAACTGATACAGGTGTGTCAGAATCAATAAGATTGGCTCAGTACAGGACAGACTTATGAGCTGCAGGCAACTTGACTCGATGGTGATAACAACAACAATCAGAAAGGATCAGTTCCTGAAGAAAAACACCGTGCTTGGTAAATTGGAGAGTCAGTAAAAAGGAGGAAGAACTTTCATGAGATGAATGGATGTTATAGCAGCAATGGTGAGCTCCAGCATAGTAGCAATTGTGAAGATGACACAGGGCTGGCCAATATCTTGTTTTGTTGTACATGGGGTCGCTGAGTCAGAACCAACTAGCCAGTACCTAAAAACATCAATAAATACTGTTATTCTTCTGTTGTTGTTTGTGTGCTGTTGATTGTGACTCATAGCGACCCTGTGCACAATAACTCTGAACCATGTCCTACCTTGAGGCAATCTAATGTCTCCAACACACACCTTCATTATTATGTCAATCCATCTCATCCAGGCTCTTCTAATGTCTCCAACACACACCTTCATTATTATGTCAATCCATCTCATCCAGGCTCTTCCTCTCTTGCACTGTCCCTCCACTCTTCCAAGCATAATGTCCTCCACAGACTGGTTCCTGCTGGTAACATTCCCAAAGTATATTAAATATAGCTTTAGAATTCTTACCTCCAAAGATCAACCTGGTTTCACCTTCTCCAGGACAGACCTGTTTGCTCTCTTAGCAGTACATAGTATGTATGTTCAATACTCTTCACCAGCACCACAACTCAAAGGTACCAATTCTTCTTCTATCATCCTTAGTCATTGTCCAGTTCTCTGATGTATAATAAGTAATTGTGAAGACCATGGCCTAGATCAGAGGTACCTTATTCCCTAGAGTGACATCGTTGTTCTTCAGCACATGCTAAAGAGCTCTTAGAAATGATTGTTTAATCTATTTTTTTGTTTTGTTTTTTTGTTTAATCCATTTTTATCTTTAATCCAAACAACTGAAACGAAGTGTTAATCAATTTCTTATTTATTAGATAATTAACTATAAATATGCTTAAAACCCAAGATTTTATTATAGTATCAAGTGAAAAGCTTCCAATATATTACACACATAATTAAAGGCAGTAGACAATTATCAAGGTAGATTTTATCTTAACATTATCCACCACTGGGATACAATAGATAATAAAGTTTAACTTTAGAACCTGACTCTCCTGTATTTGAAAAGCCTGTGTTTCCTCATCTGTAGCATGAGACATGAAAGCTTCCTATTTTGTAGAATTGCTGTCAATGGCTCATAAAGCAAAGCACTTTCTGAAGTATTTTAAGAACTCATGAAATGTTAGCTCTTATTGTTGCTTCCAACCCTTGGCATCAAATTCCACTTGGCTGACAACACTTTTAAAGTAGTTTCTGTTATTGTTTTTGGGCAAGAAGATGAAAAATCTTGACGGAGTTTGACAAATAAAGGCCTCAAAATAAAATCTTTCTCATTTACAAACATCACATTGGTATTAATATAAAATATATATGTGGATGGAAATGAGATTAGTCCAAATGTTCTTCATACCTATTTGACTTTCTAACTTCAAAAGCAGAATTCTGAGGCAATATGCTGCAACACAGAGACTAGTCAGCGTCGTGCCTCGGTTCAGCAAACATTAGATAGAAAAGGAACTTCTGCTGCCTTACTGACATGGAAGACATATGTGTTACATATATCTTGTTGCTAGCACGTGTTGAGTCAGCCTCAACTCAGTGGACCCCATACTCAACTGAATGAAACTCATGAGGGAGGGGATTGAAGAAAGACCCAGAAAGACCCAGTTGATTTTATAAAACAAAATGTATGAGAATGATTGTACGAAGCACAATGTGAATGGTGGAATGCATGAAACACCATGTGCATAAACAAAACACAGTGTATATGGATTTTGTATGCAAACCAATATAAAATAAAAATAATTTTAAAAAATCAAATCCATGTAACCCAGAAGTTTTCACTGGCTACTATTCAGAAATAGGTGTTCAGTTTCCTTTTTAGCCAGAGATAGTCTAAAAGCTCTACTAAAGCCTATTGTTGTTGTTGTTAGGTGTCATCAAGTCGAATATTACTCATAGTGACCCTATGAACAACAGACCTGAACACCATCTGATCCTGTGCCATCCTCATCATCTTTGGTACACTTGAGCCCATTGTTGCAGTCACTGTGTGATTCTATCTCATTGAGCGTCTTCCTCACTTTTGGTGAGCCTCCATCTTTGCAAGCATGATGTCTCCTTCCAAGGAGTAACTTCTCCTAGCAACAGCCCAGAGTATGAGAGATGAAGCTTCACTATCTTAGTCTCCAATGAGCACTCTGGCTGCACTTTTTCCCAAGATGTATCTGTTCTTTTGGCAGTTCATAGTCTATTCAGTATCTTCTCCAGCACCACAACTCAAAGGCATGAATTGTTCTTCTGTCTTCCTTATTCAGTATCTAGCTCTCAGATACATAGCAAGTGATTTAAAAGGCTATGGCCTGACTCAAGTACAATTTAGTTTTCAGAATTCATTGCTCTTCATTATTTTGGAGAGCTTCCTGACAGATTTTTCCACTGCAGTATGTCTCCTGATGTCCTGACTGCTATTACCTATGATGTTGGTTGTTGAGACAAGCAAGATGAAGTCATTGACAACTTCAATCCTTTTTCCACCTCTCATGATGTTGGATATTGACTCAGTGGTATTTGTTTTTCTTCTTGATGCTGACATGTACTCCATAGCAACATGTAAACCTTTACTGGCAAATGGTGGCTGTGAGCAAGAGACATTAGCAAGGAAAGAACTAATATCTCCTGCATGGGAATTGAGACTTCCATCTAAAACAACTATGCCTCCTATGTACGCTTATATACACCACACATTTTCAGTACATGCAGTAGGCTCATCTCCCCAGTTCCCATCACAATACCTGATTCAGATTGTTGTGAGCATTTAAACCATTGGTCCTCCAGTCTAAAATTCATCTGAATTACCCAAACCAATGTCTAAAATATAGTCCCAGTAATGTATCTCTATGCAAAAAAAGTTGGCACATCTCCTAATTGATTTCAGAAACAAATCCTTCCTCTCTGTGCTCAGTTTGCCCCTCCTGAAGCCACACTTCACCCCTCTCCACTCTGTCTGTCTCAGAACAACCCCCACTATCAGCAGACACACCCCAAAGTCCTTACTCTATGGATCCCAGTGGGATTTACTCAAAGGGAAGCATAAAAGAACCTCAGTTGAAATGTGGAAGACAAGAGAGTCACCTTACCCTTTGCTACCAGAGTATGGTGTGAGAAGTGAATCATTTCTCTACCTAACCAGGAAGCAGTCCTCAGAACAGAGCAAAGACATACTGCATGGTTCAAAATCAGGAAAAGAGTGTGTCAGGGACGCATCCTGTCTCTATAGCTTTTCAATCTCTATGCAGAACAGATCATTCAGGAAACAGGGCTTCACGAGGAGGAATGTGGCATCAAGTTTGGAGGAAGACTCATATTACACAACCATTCTTGCTGAAACTGAGGAGCACTTGAAGCACTTGCTACAGAAGGTCAAGGACTGTAGTCTTAAATATGGATTGAAGATCAACAACAAGAAGACAAAAATTCTCATCACTGGACCAATTGGCAGCACCATGATAGATGGAGAAGAAATTGAGGTTGTTAACAATTATAGCTTGCTTGGCTCCACAATCAACACTCTTGGCACCAGCAATCAGGAAATCAAAAGACAAATACCATTTGGAAAATCTGCTCTCTGGGACCTCTCCAGAGTACTGAGAAGCAACGATATCAGTCTGAAGACTAAGGTATGCCTGATTCAGGCCATGGTCTTTGCAATTACTTGCTATGCATCAGAGAGCTGGACAATGACTAAGGATGACAGAAGAATCTTCAATTTGTGGTGCTGGAGAAGAGTCTTGAACATACCATGAACAATCAAGAAAACAAATCGGTCTGTCTTGAAGAGGGGGAAACCAAGTTTGTCCTAGGAGGCTAGGATTTTGAAGCTTTGTCTCACATACTTTGGCATGTGGTCAGGAGGGACCAGTCCTTGCAGAAGGACATTATATTCAGAAGGGTAGAGGGATGACACAGGAGAGGAAGACCTCAGAGATAGAATGATATAGTAACTGGGGCAATGGGGATAAGTGTGTCAGAATCAGTGAGATTGGCTCAGAACAAGGCAGGCTTCAGAGCTGTTGCATATAGGGCTGCTATGAGTCACAGGTAACTCAATGGCACGTAACAACAAGAAGGTGAAGTTCTGATGGGTGATCATGCTTCTATAACTACAGTCCTTTTCAAGTTTTAGTGAAACTTCTCATCCGCATTCAGTCAGATGGGTAGAAGTAACATTTCACATTACTTGTTGTCCTCATGTTGATTTCAACTCACAGTGGCCCTAAATATAAGACAGTATAGAACTGTCTCGTGGAATCTTTTACCAAGGCTGAAATCTTCCTCAGGCTAGAGAGTTTCAGCCAATGACCTTTCCGTTATAAGCAAAGGCACCCAACCACTGAACCACCAATATTTCTTCCTACGTTACCCTCTTTCATTTCATTGTATGTAAGTGGGACACCTGTTTCTTGTCAGAAACCTGACTTGTGTAGAGTAGTTCTGGAAAACGTGCTCTAGAGGTGGAATTCTGAGATGGAGTTGCCACACATTTTATAAAGAAAGCCCTTGCCAGACGAAAACATGACATTGGTAATAGATGTATGGGATATCATCATGATCACTCAGATTGTCTCATCTTTTCGCCATTCCCTTGGGGAACCTAGAGAATGCTTTTTTTCTAAGAAATTTAGAAGTGCCTGGTGAAGACAGCACCATCAACAATCACTGAGTTGATTCCAACTCATGGGCGGATGTCAGAGACTTACATCCCACAGGGTGTTAATGGTTGGTGTCTCTACAAGTAGATTGTTATGCACCATAGAGTTGGAATCGACACATAGCTGACCCTCCAGTGGATTTTCAGAAGCAGTCAATGCCACAGGAGTTGACTGCAACTATCATTTGCTTTCTCTGTGTCTGAAAGTTGGACATTAATTAAGAGTGATTGAAGAATCATTATCTTTGAATTGTGGTGTTGGTAATGAGTATTGACTATCCTATAGACTGCCAAAAGAACAAACAAATATATCTTTGAGGAGGTTGGCAATCAGGATGGTGAAACTTTGCCTCACAAACTTTGGGCATGAGAACAGGAAGTATCAGTCCTTGAAAAAAGAGATCATGCTGAGAAAGAGAAGAAGAACCTCAATGAGGTGGACTAACACAGTGACTGTAACAATGGGCTTGGGCATGTCAAGGATTGTAAGGCTGTGACAGGATAGGGCAAGGTTCAAATCTGTTTTTCACAGGGTCACTTTGAGTTCTGGTTGACTCAATGGTGCTTAACAATGAAAACTATATTCAGAACTGTGATTGTCACCAATATCAGATGGATCTTGGCCAAAAACAAAGAATGTCAGAGGAATGATACTATCTGTGTTTCATTGACTTTGCAAAGGCATTTGACTATGTGGATCCAACAAACACAATGGCTAACCTTGAAGAGAATGGGAATCCCAGAACACTTGATTGTGCTTATGTCAAACCTATACTCAGACCAAGAAGCAGTCCTCAGAACAAAGAAAGGAAATGCTGCACAGTTCAAAATCGGAAAAGGAGTGTGTCACGGATGTGTTCTGTCTCCATACCTTTTCAATCTACATGCAGAACAGATCATCTGGAAGCTGGGCTTTACAAGGAGGAATGTGGCATCATGACTGGAGGAAGACTCATCAACGACTTATGTTATGCAGATGACATCACCTTGCTTACTGAAACTGGGAAGGAACTGAAGTGAAGGAGATAGATTGACTCAGTAACTGAGGTAATAGTGGTAGATGTGTCAGAGTCAGTGAACCAGGCTCAGGATAGGGCAGGCTTCAGAGCTGTTGTACCAAAGGTTATTGTGAGTCGCAGGCTACTTGATGTCAATAACAAAAACTACCTTCATGGTACTGCTACATTTCTGGAGTGAGTGATGATGATTTCTATCCTGGATATCAAAGAACTTCTTCTTCCTGGACCTCTTCTACTTCCTTCCACTCATTTCTCTTGTCATAGACCAGTAGTCTGACAAATTTCCCCTTGCTTCTTCCCAGGAAGAATATGAACATGATAGTCCCATACCAGAGACAATAGAGCCTTCTGAATCGATTATGTGATTTGAAGTGAACGACATCCAAGGCTTTCCCTTAGAGTTACTCAAACCTCATGACATCATTATCACTTACTTTGCAATGCTTTTTTCTACCCATTTAGATTTTCCTGTTTCACACTATAAATTCTACTTCTGAAACTACCCTACCCCTAAATAGTGTCTACACCTCACTGAGAAAAATACGGAGATCTGGCAATGATCCAGTTCATTTGATCAGCATCACTGGTGAAACCAGATAATTGAAGCTCCACATTTCACCATTAATCAAAATAGTCTGCTGACGGATACATCTGCTTTTACTTTGGATTGTGTAGACACAGTCTAATTGCACATTTCCTAAAAGTGGAATTGTATCATCTGTAACGTTCATAGAGCCCTCAGAGCCCACATTTTCTTCCCAGTCTGTTTGACTGAACAAAAACTCAGTAATTAAAATTCATAATCAACACATGTTGAATTTTTTTTAAAATCTTTCTTCTTTTTCATCGTCCTTTCCCCTAACTTCTGGATGGTTTACCAACTGTTCTACTTATCAGGAATAAAATACTAGAGGTGGTCTTTTCACAGGGCTACCATACTTGTCATCTTTCTTACTTCTGACTTCTTACTCTAGCTTCAAACTCACCCCTTACCATTTCTGGAGGCAGAAACTTCAGAAATATTGACCGTTCTCACTGCACATTAATGGCCAGTGAGAAAATAAAGCAGCAAGTATGAGATAAACAAGGAATTAAGGTGCAGAGAATTTTATTTGTCCCCAAATATACCCTTAGGCTTAACTGCCATGGTTCTCCTTTTCAGGTCTATGAGTCTTAGAAAAGCCCACTGAGCTTGAGTCACTGAAGGAATATTAACCAAGCCAGTTCTGTGTTGAAGAAGGCAGAGGACTGACTAGTGGGTTTGTAGGCAGTTAAGGTTGCAGTTAAGAGAAGATAAGAAAAAAAAAAAGAAAAAAATTAAAAAGAGAGAAGAGACTTCTTCAATGAGAGCTTTTATCTATGTTATTAACAGACTATCAAATATAGCCAAAAATTGCAAAATCAACAGAGGATTAAACTTGACAACTGAGACCTTTTAAAAAGTAAATCTCTGTGTGCATCAAAAGACTTCTCTGCAAGATCAAAGGGAACCTTCAGACTGGGAAAAAAATGTTTGGCAGTGATATATCTTACAAAAGACTCATCTCTAAAAATTTATAGAAAACTTTTATGCCTCCACAAGAAAAAGATAAATGATCTCATTTAAAAAATGAGCAGAGAACATGAAAAGACACTTCACCAGAGAAGACACTCAGATAGCTAACAAACCCCTGAAGATATATCTATCTAAGACTATCAGTTTTTAGAGAAACACAAACACAGTAAGATGTCGTCATCTCATCCCAACAACAATAGCAAAGTTCGATAAGATAATGAGCAACGAATGCTGACAAGGATGTGGAGAGCCTGGAATTTGCACACTGCACTCATGGTCGTATTTTTGTTGTTAGGTGTTGTGAATTGAATATGACTCATAGCAACCTGATGAGCAACAGATCTGAACCCTGGCCTATCCTGTGCCATCCTCACAATCTCTGACACACTCAAGCCCATTGCTGCAGTCACTGTATCAATTCACCTAGTTGAGGGTCTTTCTTTTGTCGTCCCTCTCCCTTCCAAGCATGATGTTCCTCTCCAAGGAGTTACCTCCCCTAGCAACAAGCCCAAAGTATGTGAGGTGAAGTTGCATCATTCTTGCTTCTATGGAGCACTCTAGCTGAACCTGCTCTTTTTTTAGAGGTCTATAGAACGTTTCTTACTCTTCTCCAACACCACAGTTCAAAGGCATCAATTCTTCTTCTATCATCCTTCTTCATTGCCCAGCTCTCAGATGCGCAGCAAGTGATTTAAAAGACCATGTCTTGAATCAAGCACACCTTTGTCTTCAAACTGATTTTATTGTTCCTCAGTAGTTTGGAGAAGTCCCTGATTATAGACTTTCCTAGTACAATATGTCTCTTGATCTCCTTACTGTATTGACTGTGGATCCAAGTAAGATGAAATTGTTGACAGTTTCCATATATTCTCCATCTATAATGATGGTGTCTATCAGTACAGTGGTGAGGATTTTTTATTCTTGACATTGAGATGCAATGTATATTGAAGTTTGCATTGTTGAACCTTTTGCAGCAAGTGCTTCAAGTCCCCCTCATTTTCAGCAAGCAATGTTGTGTCATCTATATAACGCAAGTTGTTGATGAGTCTTCCTCCAATCCAGATGCCACATTCTTCTTCACAGACTCCAGCTTCTTGAATAATCTGTTCAGCATACAGATTAATTAGGTATAGAGAGGATACAACCCTGATGCACATTTTTCTTAATTTTAAACCATGTAATATTTTCTTGCTCTCTTTGCACAATAGTATCTTGGTCTGTGCAATCATTATGAAAGCAGTTTAAAGCTTCCTCAAAAAAGTGAAATGAAAATACCATTTTGATCCAGCAATTACACTACTGGGTATACATCCCAAAGAAATGAAAGCTTGTATATGCACTCATGTTTATTGTAGCATTATTTACGATAACAAAGAAACAGAAACAACTTATCAATGAACTACTAAAAGAAACAATAATACATCTACCCAATGAGAGTACTATGCAACAGTGAAAAAAAGAAAATATTAACAAAACACTATATAACTGGATGAATCTAGAGGACATTATGCTTAATAATATAAGTCACCCACGAAAGGACAAATATGGCATAAGCTCACTATGTTCAAAATCTAAAGACAGGTTTATATATAGAAAGAAACATACTCGGATAATTACTAGGGACACAGAGAGAAAGAGGAGGAAAAAATCAGCAAATAGATAATGAACACACATTAATATGAGTAAAAGAAAAGATATAGTAAGGGAATGATTTGCACATATTATACAAAAGAGAAGCACAAAGAAATATAATCAGTAGCAGATATATAGGCAGATAGGTAAGAAGAACAGATATGAATAGGTAGGAAAGGCTATACTCTTGACCATACAAGGGTTGGTAAATAGTATTTCTACATTCTCATCTCACATACTTAGGACATGTTCCCAGGAGGGACCAGTCGTTGGAGAAGGATGTCATACTCTGAAGGATGGAGAGGCAACACAGGAGAGGAAGACCCTGGCTAAGATGGATTGACACAGTATTGAAGTAACAGGGGCAGGTGTGTCAGAGGCAGCGAGAGTGGCTCAGGATAGGTACATAGGGTCGCTATGAGTCATAGGAAACTTGACAGCACATAATGACATTAGTATCTGCTAACATATGAGCAAGAGGCAATGCTGATGAAGATGGAACTGCAGGCTGCTCTGAAGAACTTGGCAAAAAGTAAAGCTCTAGGAATTGATGGTATATCAATTGATGTATTTTAACAAACTCTTGCTGCTCTGCATGTGTTCACCAACTTATGCCAAAAAATCTGGAAGACAACTACTTGGCCAACTGACTGGAAGAGATCCATATTTATTCCCATTCAAAAAAAAGGTGACACGACAGAGTGTGGAAATTATTGAACAATATCACTAATATCACACACTAGCAAAATCCTCCTGAAGATTATTATCCAGAAAAGACTTGAACAACACATTGACAGAGAAATACACGCTGGGTTTAGAAGAGGTCATAGCACTAGGGACATTATTGTTAATGTCAGATGGATCTTGACAGAAAGCAGAGAGTACCAGAAGAATGTCTATTTGTGTTTCATTGACTATGCAAAGGCATTTGACTGTGTGGATTGCAATAAATTGTGGCTAACCTTGAGGAAAATTGGAATCTCATAATACAAAACCTATGCTTGGACCAAGAAGAAATCCTCAGAACAGAACAATGAAACACTGCATAGTTCAAAAGGAGTGCATCAGAGATGCATCCTGTCTCCATACCTTTTCAATCTGTATACAGAACAGATGATTCAGGAAGTCCGGCTCTAAGAGGAGGAGTTTGGCATCAGGATTGGAGGAAGACTCATTAACAACCTATGATATGCAGATGGCACAACCTTGCTTGCTGAAACCAAGGAGGACCTGAAGCATTGCTGCAAAAAGTCAAGGGCTATAGTCTTCGATATGGATTGAAGCTCAACATCAAGAAGACAAAGATTCTCACCACTGGACCAATTGGCAGCACCATGTTAGATGAAGAAGAGATTGAGGTTGATAGCAATTACAGCTTGCTTGGATCCACAATCAACACTTAACACTAGCAGTCAGGAAATAAAAAGATTAATTGCATTGGGAAAATCTGCTGTCATGGACCTCTCCAGAGTGCTGAGGAGCAATGATGTCAGTCTAGATACAAAGGTGTGCTTAATCTAGGCCATGGATTTCTCAGTTACTTTTTATGCTTCAGAGAGTTGGACAGTGACTAAAGATGACAGAAGAAGAATAGATGCCTTAGAGTTGTGGTGCTGGAAAAGAGTATTGAACATACCACAGACTGCCAAGAAAACAAATAGGTCTGTCTTGGAGAGAATGAAAGCAAGTCTCTCCTTGGAGGCTAGGATGTTGAAGCTCCACCTCACTTACTCGGTGCACGTGATTGGTCCTTGGAGAAGGAAATCATGTTCGGAAGGGTGGACGGACAGCACAGGAGAGGGAGACCCCAGATGAGATGGAATGATAGAGTGACTGGGGTAATTGGGGTTGGTGTGAGACTGCCGGCAGGGAAGGGTTCAGAACTGCTGTACATAGGGTCACTATACATCACAGGCAACTCAATGGTGCATGGAAACAATAACATACTATGATAGGTTTGGAAGCAAGAGTGGCATCCACTTCCTAAATGAGATGCCTCTGGAAACTCTGAATTTTGATAAATGTTGATAGTTATAGAGGGGCTTCAGACCTTTAGTTCATAGGGTCTCTATGAGTCGTGCTCAACTTAGAGCCAATCAACAAGAACATATAAACACACACGTGTGTGTGTGTGTGTGTGTGTGTGTGTGTGTGTGTGTGTGTGTTTAATCACATGGATGGAGATTTTCCTTCTTTCTCCTGTGGGGCAGCTGGGGAATTTGAACTCCATGCATTCAGGATTACAATACACTAGGTCACCAGTGTGTGTGTGTGTGTGTGTGTGTGTGTGTGTGTGTGTGTGTGTGTGTGTATCTTTCCCCAAAAACCTACAGGGGGCGATATTATGGAAGCTTCTTCCTTACATTCAAATATCCTGAGATTATGAGTTACTGTTTATGAGCCCTTGAAACTGTAGTCATGAGGAGCATTATGGTCAATAGTCTTAATATAAAACGCAAGGTAAGTACTCTTTGTACAAGTTCAAATTGATGTCAAAGAAAAAGATTCTTACCACTGCGCTGAGAGGCAATATCATGGTGGCTGGA
Organism: Elephantulus edwardii; assembly: GCF_000299155.1. Taxonomy (NCBI): domain Eukaryota; kingdom Metazoa; phylum Chordata; class Mammalia; order Macroscelidea; family Macroscelididae; genus Elephantulus; species Elephantulus edwardii. The sequence goes on from NW_006399809.1 coordinate 18,125,466, forward strand.
GAAGAGATGAAAACTATCAACAACTTCATTTTACTTGCATCCACAATTAATACCCTTAGTACCAGCAGTTAGGAAATAAGGAGACGTATTGCCCTCGGAAAGTCTGCAGATAGAAACCTCTCTAAAGTATTGAGGAGTAACCATGTCAGTTTGAGACTATGGTGCTCTTGATTCAGGCCATGTCTTTCCAATTACTTAGCTTTCACCTGAAAGCTGGACAATGAATAGGATGACAGAAGAATTGATGCCTTTCAGCTATGGTGTTGGAGAAGAGCCCTGAAAATTCCATGGATGGTCAAAAGAACAAACAAATGTATCTTGGAGAGAGGGTGCAGCCAGAGTTCTCTTTGGAGGTCCAGATGATGAGGCTTCACCTCACATACTTCAGGCATGTTGCTAAGAGGGGCTATATCTTAGAGAGAAGACACGATGTTTGGGAGGATGGAAGGTCAACAAAGGAGAGGAAGATCCTTGGCTAGATGGATTAATATGGAGACTACTTTAATAGGCTCTAATGTGTCAGGAAGTGGAAGGATGGCACAGGATAGGACAGAGTTCAGATCTGTTGTTCACCGGGTCACTATGAGTTGATCTTGACAAGATAACACTTAACAACAACAGTCCCCAAGACAATGTTCCACACTCTATTTCAATGAGTAGCATCTGGGGTCTTAGAAGTTTAAAAGTATTGGATGCTCCCTCTCTGGACAAAAGAAGAAGGAATAAAAGCAAAGAGGTATAAAAACAGACCAAAGAGCAAACAGACCACAGTGACTTCAGCTCCCACAATCATGTAATCAGAATAACTAGATCATACCAGGCTACCAGTGGTGAACATTCTAAGGAGGTCATAGTAGAGAACTTTGAATAAATTGGAGGTGAATGTGGAACAAAGTCATAAAACAAAGTCCAAGCTTATCAGTTCAATGGAGATGGATAGAGTTTTCAAGGCTCAAGCTCTGAAGCACCCTTCTAACCTGGAACAAACTATACCTAGTGGGGAAAGTAAGTTCTTAGGGGGAGTTAAAGAAGCAAAGGTCACGTGGTCAGCTTTGGGGATTGTCAGTGGCATGACTTGTAAAGCAAATGAGAACCAAATTAAGACTATCCTCAACAGTCTTGACTAAAAATGAATCTTCTCTAGAGTTCACCCTTTTCCTAAGTTCTTACCAAATCCTCTTTCAACATCGAGATTGTTCCCTCTTTTCTCAGAATGGAAAAAGAACTTTCCCATAAGTCATCACTCATCCTCCACGGTGCTCCTGCCATTCTGTGACAGATTGACAGATGAAGCCCCTCCTAGAGTTATCAGGGGGATTAGGTTTCAGGACACAGCCACCCCTCCTAGTCTCCAAGTTCAAAGCCCTGAAGGACTTTTGAACACTGGAAGGTCGCTTATTCTTTAGAGTTTGCAACATTGAAATTCAAAAGCTGTTGCATAATCCAATTAGAGAATCTCTTTTACTGGCTTGTGCCTTTCTCTCCGACTCACCTTCATAAATGAGAATGCCTCCTCACAGTTCCAGAAATCTGCAAAGCCGAGATGTTATTTTTAACACACCCATTTTAAACAATGTCTGTGCTGCACCGCTTTTGCTTTTACTCTTGGCTCAGGTGAGGAGCAGTAGAACAGCTGAGCTCCCAGTGAGACATGTGTGGCCCTGGGCGGGTCTTGGCTTTTGCAAAGGGTAACATTTTCACACGTGGAAAAACACTCCAGTGTTTTCAGCATTCATGGCTTAGTATAGCTCCTGCATGCGTATTTCACAGACAAATAAGAGGCATCTAACAATGGGAATTCTCTCACCTTATCTGTTGTAGCCTTCCTTCCATCTGGAAAATACACACACACACCTGGGAAGTTCGCTTTCTTCTTGAACTCCAAAAAAACTTTTAAAATTGTTCATCGAATGTTCCCTTAGAGTACCCTCAAGGACTCTGCTTACTCCCAATCCCTGAGCAGAAGAGAATTATTTGCCTCCAATGACCTAGAATTCTTATTCCAGCCAGAACCTGGTGTCAGAGTAATACAATGATCTGAAATTCCAGGCTAAGAGGGGAGCTCACTTCCCAGCAAGTGAAAGGTCATATGCCAAATCTCATGAGTCAGGTTGAAGCAGGTAGGCAGCGGCCTTCAGCCATGTCACAGAGCAGCCTGAGATGGGTCAGAACAGCATCTACGCAAAGCAGAACTGCCTGCTGAAGCTGATCCTTTCTCTCTGCAGAAGGTCAGGGAGGCACCAGCAGCGTACTTCACAAAATCTTGCACAACCTCACCCAAGCCTTCCTTCTCTAGGCCTCTCAGATTTTGTCATTCCGAACAGAGGAAATATAAATCATATAAGCTGTTCTTGGTGTGGACTCATGAAGGATATCTTCTACTTGCCCCTCCAGACCCTTTCTGGAACTTTCTAATTCTTATTCTTTTCTGGGAAACTCACTTCCACAGACAGCATCGATGACCTGCCTTGTCCTCTGGCTCTCTCTTGGGTTTGACCAAAGGGAAAAATCAACAGGTGTTCTGGGAAAGAGAAGAGTGAAATGTAATCTTTATTGCTCCAGCTCAACCCACCACTATAAACTAACAGGGGCTGAGTCCGTCTGCTGAAAGTTTAGCTCCTGAAAGCTAACCCTTTCCACACAGTGACTCTGACTCAGACTCTGACTCTTTTACACCTTGTTGTCTTCATTACCCGTTGTTAGCCTAAGGCTATGCTCTACTACCTGAGTACTATTTCCTGGCATTTCTTAGATTTTCCCTATACCTTGCCCCACTTTGACAATAGTTCCATTGTAAACTCTTGGAGTATTTGTTGGGATGTCCTCTTGCTTAACTAATCCTGAATGATACACAATCATTTAGAAAACAGCCATGGATTGGAGACAGCCTCAATTTTTTTTATTAAATTTAATTAATTTTAATGAACATTTACAGAGATTTTGGGTTTCCTTTCACTCATTGTTGTACCATTTTCTCTACCCTCTCCCCCAGTTCATTCCTCTTTTTTTTTCTTCCCCTTGAAAGTCTGTTTTAATTGTCCCATTGCCACAATGCTTGTCAAAGCAAGTTCTGATTAATCTCCTTTGTCAGTGTGTCCTTTACCATTCCCTATCACTCCTCCCTGGGAGAGATTTCACCCTGATTCATAAAGAAAAGGGGAAGGTGTATGCTCGTAGCTACTTTCTGCTGAAAAGGGATGTTGAAGATTTCAGGGTGAAGATCTTCTCTCACTGCTCTAAAGGGCCCCTTTGGCAATAGGAAACATGTATACTATTGTGGAGACTGATTTTGGAATTTATATGCACTGTTATCAATTGTGCTTAGCCGTACATGTTCATATCCATGAAGATGTATCATGGAAGTGTTGCAGCCTAGAAGACACAAATTTAACTAACAAGTTAAAAGTACATGAGTCAAAAATTGAAAAGCAGTAATATTCCATGTAAAGGCTCTAATAATGGCACCAATCAAGTTAGAGAAGGAAGGTGGCTCTTACAATAAAAGGCCTATAGACTAGCACTTTGTCTATTATAGTATAAAGGTTAGGAACCACAAGATGTAGAGGCTCAACTATGTCATTTATTGTTCTTAAGTCCTGGAGCAAATT
>NW_006399809.1:18130129-18131107 GCF_000299155.1 Elephantulus edwardii
CCAACCCCAAGGTCAGTCCTCTTTTACAACAGTGGCACCATGCAATATTTGTCCTTTTGTGACTGGGATATTTCACTCGGCATAATGTTTTCCAGAGTCAACCATTTTGAATAATATTGTATGAGTTCCTTGTTTTTCAATGCAGCATAGTATTCCATTGTGCGAATATACCACAGCTTCTCTAGCCATTCGTTTGTTGATGGGCACTTAGGTTGTTTCCAACTCCTTGCTATTGTGAACAAAGCTGCAATAAACATGGGTGTGCATATATCTGCTTGGATGTCAGCTTGGTCTCTTCGGGGTATATTCCCAGTAGTAGAATTGCTAGGTCAAATGGTAACTCTATTTGCAACTTTTTGAGAAAGCGCCATACGCTTTCCACAGAGGTTGAACCATTTTACACTCCCACCAACAGTGACTAAGGGTTCCAGTTTCTCCACAACCTCGCCAGCATTTGTTCCTTGCTGTTCTGTTAAATTTTACTATTTTGACTGGGGTGTGATGATATCTTATAGTTGTTTTAATTTGCATCTATCTTAGAGCTAGGGATTTTGAACATTTCTTCATGTGCTTGTTAGCCATCTGAATGTCATATTCAGTGAAGTGCCTGTTCACATCCTGTGCCCATTTTTCTATTGGATTATTTACCTTTATCTTATGGTGCTCAGGTATTTCATAAATTCTGGATATAAGTCCCTTATCTGATATTTTATTACCAAATACTTTTTCCCAGTTGGTGGCTTCCCTTTTTACCCTGTTGGAGATGTTTTTGGATATGCATAGGGATTTGAGTCTTAGAAGATCCCATTCATCTACTTTATCTTCTCCTGGTTGTAGGTTTTTCAGGATACTTGAAAGACTGTTTATGTTGTGGTTAGGACTTCTAGTGTTGTTCCTAGATTTTCTGTAATGAAGTGTATAGTCCTTGGTTTTAGTCCTAGGTCCATGATCCACCTTGAGTTGGTTTTTGTGTATGGA
>NW_006399809.1:18136824-18138352 GCF_000299155.1 Elephantulus edwardii
CAATAGGAATCTTAACTTTTTAAAAACACTCTGTCATAGGTTGAGACAAAATTTATTTAAAAATATCTTAAAAGAAAGAAGTGTTCTTTTAGTCTAGAAGGACAATTGAGGGATATTTTATTAAGCTAAATACCTTTGTTCTTCTAGCCTAGAAACACAGTCTCCTTATTAAACTTAAGCCCCTTGTTTGTCTCTCCACCCTGCCATCTCTAGCTGCTTTTCACTCCCTTTTCAGTAACATAATAGATAAGACTTTCTGATCTTATGTCAAAGATGACCTTTTCTGTAGCGGTAAATAGGAAGAAGAAGCCTTTTTGAAGGTTATATTCTTTTATTTTCTTCAAGTGCTTCAGATCCTCTTCACTTTCTGCAAGGAAGGTTGTAACTGCAATCTGCATAATGCAGGTTGTTGATAAGACTTACTCCAAACCTGAAGCTAAGCTTCTTGAATGATTTGATCAGCATACAGATTGAATAAGTATGGAGAAAAGATACAACTCTGATGCACACCTCTCCAGATTTTAATTCAAGCTGTCTTACTTTGTTCTGTTCAGGCAATTGTTTCTTGGTGTATTGTATGTACATGTTTTGCACAAGCACAGTTAAGTGTTCTGAGATTCCTATTCTTCTCAAAGTTGTTCATAATGTGTTTTGATCCACACACTCAAATGTCTTTGCATTGTCAATAAAACACAAGTAAACATCTTCCTTACATTGTTTGCTTTCAGCCAAGATCTATCTGACTTCAGCAGTGATATGAGCCTCCTGCTATGGCCTCTTCAGAACCCAGCCTGAATTTCTGTAAGTTCCTGTCCATGTGCTATTCCAGCCATTATTTAATAATCTTCAACAAGATTTTCCTTGCATGTGACTCATGTGACTTCAATGATATTGATAATTTTCACATTTTGTTCACTATCCTTTTTTTGGAATGGGGACATTTATGAGTCTCTTCCAGTCAGTTGGCAAAGTAGCTGTCTTCCACATTTCATGGCATGGGCAAGTGATTAGACCAAGGACTGCATCTGTTTTTTGAAGCAAGGCAATTTATACCCTAGAAACTCCTAGAGTCTTTTATTTTTCCAGTTCCTCAGTGGAGCTTGAAGTTTTTCCTTCATTACCATTGGTTCTTGATTATATCTTGAAATGGTTCCATTTCAACGAATTTTTTTTATTACAGTGACTCTATATATTCCCTTTTTTACAGGGTAAATGCAGTTCTGTCACCTATCACCAGAAAAAACAAATTTTGAGGGCAGGAATTAGAGTGGCAAAAGTGGAAGTCTTTATATGCTAACATAAAGGAGGCCGGGGGTATGAGCTTTCCAGATCTGCCTCATTAAAGATATGTTCTGAGGAAATATTTAAAGACTACCTAAACTGTGGCTGACTCTGAGAAGAATGGGAATCCCAGAACATTTAATTGTGCTAATACGAAACCTATACTTGGACCAAGAGGCAATAATCAGAACAGAGCAGGGTAACACTGCATGGTTCAAAATTGGGAAGGGTGTACGCCAGGGATGCA
>NW_006399809.1:18139197-18142421 GCF_000299155.1 Elephantulus edwardii
GGGCTGTTGTGCATAGGGTCGCTATGAGTCAGAAACAACTCCACAGCACATAACAACAACAACCTTAAGGGTGTGGTGAAGAGCTCATTTATCCAGTGCTTTTAGGAAGGAAATGTGGAATTATCTTCAGAAAAGGAAAGAGTATGCAAATCAGTAGACCTGAACAGCTGACCTCAAAGATGAGTTCTTTTCCATTAACTGCTGAGTCATCACAAGACATGTCCTGTAGGCATTCTTCTTTCAAGTTATTTTTTTGCAGGTGCTTGGTCACCATGAAACATTCTCTTTCAATAGAGCTGCCCTCTAAGTCATACATTCACATTGTTTTTTGGTGCTATCAAATGGACTACTACTTGTAGGTACCCACCCTATGAACAACAGATGTAAACTTTTACCCTATCCTGTAACATCCTCATGACATCTATCTAACCAAGCTCATTGTGGTAGTGACTACATCGATCCATTTTGGGGGTCTTTGTATTTTTTCTGACTCTCCAGCTTTCCCAGTACAATTTCTTTCTTCAGGGACTGGTTGCTCATAAAAATATGCTGCAAATACGTGAGATGAAGTTTTACCATCCTTGCCTCTAAGACATTCAGGTTATATTTCCTTCAAAATAGATTTCTTTGTTCTTTTGGCAGTCCATAGGATAGTCAATACTCTCTGCTAGCACACATTACAAAAGCATCAATTCTTCTTCAGTCTTCCTTATTTGGTTCACCTTGCAGATGCATAGGAAACAATTGAAACTACCATAGCGTGGACCAGGTGCAGGTAAATCTTTCAACTGATATCTTCGCTCTTTCAACCTTTGGAGAGGTCATTGACAACAGATTTCTCCGATGTAACATATATTTTTATTTCTTGACTGTTATTACTGTGGATGTTGATTATTGAATCAGGAAAAGTAAAGTCTTTACAAATTCAATCCTTTCTCCATCTATCATAATCTTGCCTTAAAATCACAAGTGAGGATTTTTATTACTCTGCTAATGAGATGTAAGTCTTATGGATGGCTGTAGTCTCTGATTTTCTGCAGCAAGTGTTTCAAGGCTTCTTCTCTTTCTGAAAGCAAGGTTTGGTCTATATAAGGCTAGTTGTTGATGAATATTCCTCCAATCCTGATGAAACATGCCTCTTCAGCTTCTTTAATTAAAAGAATGGTGTGGCATTAAATAGAGCACTTCAAGAACTATCCTGAAGTGCAATGTGTGAGTGAGTGGACACTATGAATACACTGGCCTGGCCCCTGACACTTTTAGCAGAGAGAAGAACTGTTAAGAGGGAACACTACCCATTTAGACATCTTTCTGGGCTTTTCCACTGGTATTTCAAGTACCAGTGGTCATACATGAAAGATGGGAAAGGACACCAGGGTTGTACATGGAAGACAGAAATCACTGGGGCTTCCAGATTAAGATAGACTAAGACACTAGATTTGCCATCCACTTCTGAAACAACAAAAACCAAATGTATGACAGAGAAACACTTTTAAATGTAATACTTGATGTCAAGTCTCAGTTTATGGCACTTGAAATGAGGAGGAACATCTGCAAATACCCATTAGTAATTGGATAATATATAATATTTGGGAGTTGTCAAAAAGTAAATGAAACACATGAAGACTGACATTCTAAGAAATTAGCAAGTTGAGATGAACGGACATTGGCCACTTTGAATAGACAGTCTCATGATCTATTATTTAAGAAATGACAAATTGAGGAAGAATGATATTGTATTTATAGTCAAAAAGACCATTTCAAGATCCATCCTGAATAGAATGCTGTGAGCAATAGGATACTATACATATATGAATAAGAAAGACTTGTAACACAACTATTATTCAAATATTCAGACAGCCAAAGCCAAAGATAATGAAATTAGGGATTGCTACCACTTTATGCAATCTAAAATAAATATAATATGCAATCAAGATTAATTAATGGTGACTGGAATGTAAAAGTTGGAAACAAAGATGAAAGATTACTAGTTGGAAATTGGGGACTTGGTGACAGAAATGAGGCTGGATATTAATTGATTGGATTTGTACAACTAATGATTTGTTGTGTTTTTGTTGTTGATTGCCTTTGAGTCAAGCACAACTCATAGCAACCCTATGAACAAAAGGCTTGAAGCCCCTCTACAACTATCAACATTTATCAAAGTTCACAGATTATTTAATCATTGAAAATACCTTTCAAAAAAACCACAAAGACAACAATACATGTGGTGGACTACACAGTAATCAGATAGACTATGCCTGTGGAAAGAATCACTGGAGAAACTCAATACTAGCAGTTAACATCAGGCTAGATATTGACTATGGAACAGATCATCAATTACTCATATGTAAGTCCAAATTGAAGTTGAGGAAATTAAAACAGTTCACAAGAACCAAAATACAACTTTAAGTCTATCGCACCTAAACTTAAAAATCATTCAAGAATAGGTTTGAGCCAATGAACACTAATGATTGAATAACAACTGAGTTATAGGATTACATCAAGTACATTGTGGATGTAAAAAGTAAAAGGTCATTACAAAGATGGGGCAGAAAGAAAATGTCAAAATGGAAAGTCTGAAAATTACACTAGAATATTGAGAAGCCAAAACATAGAGAAGGAATGCTGAAGTAAAAGAGATGGGCAAAAGACTTTAAGGGGCAGCTTGTGTAGATAAAACAAAGCATTACAAAGATGTGTGTAAAGATCTGAAGTCAGAATATAAAATGGAAATAACTCACTTGGAATTTCTTAAGCTGTAAGAACTGAAAAACAAATGAGCCTCAAGTTGTAATATTGAAGGATGCTATGAATAAAACTTTGAATGATTCAGGAAATATCAAAAGAAGATGGATGAAATATATAGAGTCACTATACCAAAAAGAATTGGCTGACAAAGAAACATTTCAGTTACTAGCATATGATCAAGAACTAATGATAATGAAGGAAAAAATTCAAGCTGCACTGAAGGAAATAGCAAAAAATAAGACCTCAGAAATATATGAGATACTAATTAACATGTTTCAAGTAACAGATGCAGTCCTGGATGTGCTAACCATGCTGGAAATCTGGAATTTCCAGGAAATCTGAAAGGCAGCTACCTGGTCCATTGAAAGTGATTCACATTTTTCATCACATTAACAAGGCAAAGAACAAGAACCACATGGTCCTATCAATTGATGCAGAAAAAGCCTTTGATAAAATCCAACACCCTTTCCTGA
>NW_006399809.1:18145911-18147174 GCF_000299155.1 Elephantulus edwardii
CTGTGTGGATCACAAAAATTTAAGGCTAACATTGAGGAGAAGAATTGAGATCCCAGAACACTTAGTTGTGCTCATGCAAAACCTGAATCTAGACCTAGATGTTGGTGTAGATAGATAGAAAGAAAACACTGCATGGTTAAAATCAAGAAAGGTGTACATCAAGGTTGTATCTTTTCTCAATACCTATCCAATCCATATACTGAGCAAATCATTTGAAAAGCTGGGCTTTATGAGGAAGAACATGGCATCTGGTTTGGAAGAGAAGACACATCAATAACTCGAATTATGCAGATGATACAAACTTGCTTGTTGAAAGGGAAGAAGGCTGGAAGACAACTTGAAATATGGAAGATAAATACAGTCTTCAGTATAGATTATCTTAACACGAAGAGGACAAAATTCATACCTACCTGCCAGAAGAGATATTATCATCACCAAAGTGGGTTTCCAGGCTGAGGCTTATCAGCTTAACAGCTCCAGACGTACTGACCTCTGTGATTTCCCCCCAGATGTGCAGTCAACTCAACTGCATAATTTATGGTATTAGGGGACTGTGTGTGCATTTTCTCCTGGGGAAAAGTAAAAAAGGACATACAGAAATCTTTACCACTTGGTCAATAGGTAACATCAAGATAGGGATAGGGAAAAGATTGATGTTGTCAACAATTATTTCATTTTGCTTGGATCCACAATCAACAGCTTTCACACTAACAGTCAAGAAATCAAAAGATGTGTTCCATTGGGAAAGTTGGCTGTCAAGTACCTCTTCAAAGTGCTCAAGAGTAATGATGTCAGTTTAAAAACCTGATTCAAGCCATGATCTTTTCAATCAATTGCTATTCCTCTGAGAACTGGACAATGAATAAGAAAGACAAAAAAATGGACATCTTTGAGTTGTGGTGTTGGAGAAGAGTACTGAATATTCTGTGCACTAACAGAAGAACAAACAAGTATGTCCTGGAGAAAGTGCAGCCAAGATGTTCATTGAAGGCAAGGATAGTGAAACTTCATCTCACATATGGAGAAAAGTGGAGGGTCAGAGGAAGAGAGGAAGATTCTTAACAAAATGGACCATAACAATGACTATAGAAATGGACTGGAACATACCATGATAAAGAAAATGATGATGAAGGTGCAGAAAAGTGGAAGATTCAGATCTATTCTTCATAAGGTCTCCATGATTAATAGTCAATTCAATAGTTCCTCATAATAATAAGTGTGTCAGAGCAGAACTACTTCCCTAGTGTTTTCAACAGGGTTTAT
>NW_006399809.1:18148234-18149246 GCF_000299155.1 Elephantulus edwardii
TCATTAATATCACATGCAAGGAAGAGTCTGCTGAAGATTATCCAAAACTACTGGAACAGCACATCAACATAGAATTGCGAGATATGTAGGCTGGGTTTAGAAGAGGCTGTGGTACTAGGAATATTATATCTAATGTTAGATGGGTCTTGGCTGAAAGCAGAAAGTACCAGAGAAATGTCTATCTGTGTTTCCTTGACTAAGCAAAGGCATTTGACTGTGTAGATTACAAAAAAACTATGGCTAACTCTGAGAAGAATGGAAATCCCAGAATACTTGATAATGCTTATGCGAAACCTATACTTGGACCAGGAGGCAGTCAACAGTACAGAGCAAGGAAACAGCATGGTTCAAAACTGAGAAGGGTATACACCAGAGATGTGTCCTATCTCAATACCTTTGCAATCAATATGCAGAACAGATTATCCAGGAGGCTAGGCTCTATGAGGAGAAATGTGGCATCAGGATTGGGGGAAGATTCATCAACAATCTTCATTATGCAGATGACACAACCCTGCCTGTTGAAACCGAGGAGGACCTGAAATGCTTGCTGCAGAAGGTCAAGGACTTCAGCCTTCAATATGGATTGACACTCAACATCAAGAAAACAAAGATTCTCTCCACTGGGTCAATTGGCAGCATCATGATAGACGATGAAGAGATTGAGATTATGGGCAGCTTCGGTTTGCTTGGCTCCATAATCAACATTCTTGGTACTAGCAGCCAGGAAATTAAAAGAGGAATTGCATTGAGAACGTCTGCTGTCAAAGACTTCTACAAAGTACTGAAGAGCAACATTGTCAGTCTGGAGACTAAGGTGTACCTGATTCAGGCCATGATCTTTGCAATTACTTTTTATGCATCAGAAAGCTGAATAACGATTAAGGAATGATAGAAAGAGAATTGATGCCTTTGAGCTGTTGATGCTGGAGAAAAGTATTGAACATAGTATGGATGGCTAGAAAAACAAACAGCTATATCCCTGAGAGGATGAAACCAGGTTTCTCCTTGGAGG
>NW_006399810.1:0-10871 GCF_000299155.1 Elephantulus edwardii
TTGTTCTCTTTCCAAATAAAGGTGTCCCAACAGAGTGCAGAAATTATCAAATAATATCATTAATATCACATGCAAGCAAAATTCTGCTGAAAATTACCCAAAAATGTTTGGAACAATATGTCAACAGAGAACTGCCAGATGTACAGGCTGAATTTAGAAGAGGTCGTGGTATTAGGGATATTGTAGCTAATGTTAGATGGATCTTGGCAGAAAGCAATGAATACCAGAAGAATGTCTATCTGTGCTTCATTGACAAAGTCTTTTGACTTTGTGGATCACAAGCATCTATGGCTGACTGAGAAGAATGGGAATCCCAGAACATTTAATCGTGCTAATGTGAAACCTATCCTTGGACCAAGAGGCAGTCATCAGAACAGAGCAGGAAGACACTACATGGTTCAAAATCAACAAGGGGGTTCGTCGGGGATGTATTCTGTCTCCATACCTTTTCAATCTATATGCAGAAGAGATCATCTGAGATGCTGGGCTGTATGAAGAGGAATGTGGCATCAGGATTGGTGGAAGAGTCATCAAAAACCTACGTTATGCAGATGACACAACCCTGCTTGCTGAAACTGAGGAGGACCTGAAGCACTTGCCGCAGAAGGTCAAGGACTGCAGCCTCCAATATGGATTGAAGCTCAACATCAAGAAAACAAAGATTCTCACCACTGGGCCAATTGGCAGCATCAGTATGGATGGTGAAGAGATTGAGATAGCCAACAGTTTTAGTTTGCTTGGCTCCGCAATCAACACTCTTGGTAACAGCAGCCAGGAAATCAAGAGATGAATTGCATTGGGAAAGTCGTCTGTGAGGGACCTCTCTACTGAAGAGCAACAGAGTCAGACTGGAGACTAATGTGCGTCTGATCCAGGCTATAGTCTTCGCAATTACATGGTATGCATCAGAGAGTTGGACAGTGAATAGGGTTGATAGAAAGAGAACTGATGCCCTTGAGCTGTGGTGCTGGAGAAGAGTGTGGAATATGCCATGGACTGCTAGGAGAACAAACAGGTTTGTCCTGGAGAAGGTGAAGCCGGAATACTCTTTGGAGTTAAGGATTCTGAAGCTTCGTCTGACATATTTTGGACATATTGCAAGGAGGGACTGGTCCTTGGCGAGGGACAGAATGTTTGGCAGAGTGGAGGGGCGGCGAAGGAGAGGAAGACCTTCGATGAGATAGATCGATTCTGTGACTGGAGAGGTGGGAACGAGTGCGTTTGAGATGGCTAGGTTGGCACAGGATAGAATAGCGTTTAAAGCTCTTATACATAGGGTCACTATGAGTCACAAACAACTCGATGGCACATAACAACAACAACAAATTTAGCTTCAGGGAGCTTTGGTGACCTACTAGCAAGAAGCTGTGCTGCAATTTCAAAGGAATGTGGTTCAAATTCACCAGCTGCTCTGTGGGGAAAAGATGGGCAATCTTCTGTGCTAGTTTCAGCCTCTGCAAACCTGCTGGAGGGTCAGCAATGAGTTGGTTCTGACTTGATGCCACCAGGCACAGTTTGGCTCTTTTAGCTCCCCATAGACACACGCCCTTAGTTAAAATGTCTTTCTGCGCAGGATGTGATTTCCACAGCCAACATTGCTAACCTATCTGATTAACAATGTCTGTTAGACTGTTAAATCAATTGTGTTACTGGCTCCTATAATGATTGGAAAGGATATAATTTTCTTTCAGGTTACAATGTTGCTATGAACCATGGAAGAAGTTATCTCACTGAGAAGTCCGGTTGGATCTTCAGAGCTCCTGCAGGTCTTATCTGCCTTCTGCATAATCAGGCTTAACAGGAAGTTTCTTGATATTCATTCTTGAGAAGTAAAAGATCTCGAGGAACAACCACAACAAACAAGGATTCCGGAAAGCACTTTGATGTTGTTTTTTATGTGCTGTTGAGTTGGAACTGGCTCATTGCTGCTCCACCAGTGGCTTTTCAGAGGCCGTAAATAGCAGGGGAGGAGATCGCTCACCTTTCTCCCTCAGAGCAGCTGGTGGATTCAAACCACCTGCCTTTGGATTGTCAGTGCGACTCTTTACCCATTAGGCCACCAGAGCTCCTGGAAGTCAATTTAACAGCTCCAAGAGAAACAGTTATGCTGTTCTGAAAAAGACTTCTCCAAGCAATGATTCCTGCTTACTGGTGAAAGTTTTATTAAGTGTGGATACTGCCATTAGGTGTGTGTTCATTGTGTAGTCCCAGCGTGCTGTGCTGCTAACTGGAAGACTTTGTGTCTCTGGAGGTTTAAATTCATCAAGGCTCTGAGGAAGAAACATGAGCAGTCTCCTGTCAGGATTTACAGGTTTGTAAACCCCGTGAAGGGTTGTGATGCATCAGAACCAACTCCATGGTGGTGTGTTTTATTGTTATTTTGTTTTGCTTTTTGGGTTTTTGAAAGATATTATCACTACCCCAGAATCATGTATCTAGTGATTAACATTTTGGATATGTTTTGTTAACTTTGTGCCAGAAACCATAAATTACCGTTAGTCTTCTGTAGACACCAGCTGGAGAGTATAATAAATCTCAATGAATTAGTCAGGAAAACATGGTATAACTATGATTTTGCCTGTGAAGAACTAACTTACAAGGAAGAACATATTTTTAATTATCAGGGATCCAATGGAACCCAAATCCACGTTATTTTATGGGGTTGTTTTGTTGGTTTTTGTTGTTGTTCTTGTGTTGTGTGTGGTTTTTTGAATTGCATTTTAGGAAACAGGGACATTTAGAAATATACTAAAAGGACTTGAATGTTTTGTTTTAAATCATTGGCCAAAACAACAATGTAATTTCAGAGGGGCTTTGTGTATAAACTGGTATCATAACAATTTTCAACTTACAATCAATGAAAGAAAAAGAAATCTGGATCACACAATGCTAGTGTGACTTCAATGGTTGTATTGTTACCTGAAGATTGCTGTTATTGTTAGGTGCCATCAAGTCAAGTATAAACTCATAGCAACCCTGTGAACAGGCAACCTGAACTCTCTCCTATCTTGTGTCATCCTCGTATTTTCTGACACGCTAGAGATCATTGCTGAAGTCACCATTTGAATTTATCTTATCAAAGGTCTTCCTCTTCACCACCAACCCTCATTCTTTCAAAGCATGATACTCCTTTCCAAGAATAGCCTCCCTTCGCTACTTGTCCAAAATGTGAAAGACAAAGCTTTGTCAACCAAGAAAACTCTTGGGGGTAGTTCTTCTCTGTCAAATAGGGTCTCTGTGCATCTGAATCAATTTGAATGCACTCGACTGAAACAAAAGATGTTCTTGTGTTATTTATGTTGGACTATGTTATTTTATATGTTAGCAAACTTTTCACTTTATTTTCTAATGGAGCCACAGGCCATATTTTCTGATTTTAAATGTGTTCTCATAAGAAAGATGTTTTTCTGCTGTTGCTAGAGACCTTTGTAAGGGTGAAGCTGTGCACTGCTCATTGAGGGGTCAGATGCCAGCTCGGTAATATTCCAGGGAAATAAGACACTGACAATTTGAACATAGTCTACAGAGGCCTTTTTATTAAGACATTACAGGACCAAGTCAATGAACTATTCCATAATGGAGGAATAAGGAGCTCCAGTGGAGTAATGTGCCATATATTGGACTGCTAACCCAGAGGTCGGCAGTTCAAATCCACCAGTTGATTCTTGGGATAGAGATGAATAGTCTTCTCTCATATAAAGATTCACAGCCTCAGAAGCCAACAGAGGGTCGCTGTGCATCAGAACTGGCAGGCAGTTGGTAAGCAGGCCTTGGGGTTGTGATTTCAAATCTCCCTTTCCTTCAGGGCAGATACAAGAATGGTGATTAGAGAGAAAGTCAAATGACATATGAGCCTGTGCTAAGAAGTGGAGGAGACTGTCCATCCTTCTCCACAGAGTGGATTCACACTGTACACCTTTCGGTTAGCAACATACCATGCAACATACTGACTGTGTGCATACTTCTGACTGTGCATAGGCAGAACTGGGCTGCCAGATTCAAATGGAGGTATCTACTACTTACTTATGGTGTAAGTGTGGACCTTCTGCCTCAGTTTTCTATCAATAAAAACAGAATTCTGATAAACTTTGTTCATAGAATTAAGAAATCCTGGATGCACAGTGGTTGGTTGTGTCACACAGTTCGTAAAGTCAGACTCAGAGGTTAATATTGAGAAGCCAAATAGACTCCATTTTTTGTAGCACTCACTCCATTTGGGCACCCAAACCCTGCTTGTGGAAAATTTCTGCCTCAAACCCTAAAGTTTTGTCGACCTGTAGACGTTTTGCACAGTACCCTTGACTATATCACTGCACTCTTAACAAGATGTCAATAGCAAGATATTGTAGCCTAGGCCCACATAGCCCAGCATCAGTAGTGGGGTGGGGAGTAAGGGTATAAAAGCACCTGGCTGAAGCTGGGGAAGTGGGGAATCCCCACTGTGCAGCGAATAAAAGACCTCACTTATAATCCTGTGCTCTATGTCTCTTAATCCTTTGGTTATAAGAGTGCCATCAAGTTGAGGACAACTCATAGTGACTCAATGAACAAAATATCTGGACCCTATTCTATCCTGTACCATCCTCACACTTCCTGACACACAAGATCCCATTGCAGCAGTCACCTTGTAAATTCACCTGATTGAGGGTCCTCCTCTCTTTCATCAACCCTCCACCCATCTCAGCATCACGTCCTTCTCCAAGGAATAGCACGTCCTGGCAACATGCCCTTGTGCTTTGGCTTCTCTGTGCTCCAGTGCAATTTTCAGAGTCTCTTCTGACATCCATTTTGGTCTTTTCTTCCTCTTCTGTCTTTGCAATGACCGTTTGCACTCTTCCTGGATGATACCCTTGATATCCTCCCACAACTCATCTGGTCTTCGCTCATTACTGTTCAAGGCCTCAAACCTGTTCCTGAGATGGTTCTGAAATTCAGGTGGGATAGACTCAAAGTCATATTTTGGTTGCCTTGGATTTGGTTTAATTTTCCTCAACTTCAGCTTAAACTTCCATATGAGTAGTTGGTGGTCTGTTCCAAAATCGGCTCCTGGCCTAGTTTTCACAGCTGATATTGAGCTTCTCCAGTGGTTCTTTCCACAGATGTAATCTATCTGATTCCTATGCATACCATCAGGTGAAATCCAAGTATATAACCTGCGTTTATGTCTCTTAAAAAATGTATTTGCTTTGAATAAGTCATTGATTGTGGAAAATTCGATCGTTCTCTCTACATCTCCATTTCTGTGACCAAGTCCATGTTTTCCAAGTACTGAATCTTCTTCTCTGTTCCCAACTTTTGTATTCCAGTCACCCATTATTATCAATGCATCTTGATTGCATGTTCGATCGATCTCCAATTGTAAAAGTTGGTAAAAATCTTCTATATCCTCTTCCTTGGCTTTGGTTGTTGGTGCATATATCTGAATGATAGTGGTATTCATTGGACTTCCTTGTATGCGTATGGATATTGTCTTGTCACTGACAATATTCTACTTCAAGATGGATCTGGCAATGATTTTTTTAACTAAGATTGGTGAACGATTTATCAACAGTCTGAGTTATACAGATGACACAACCCTGCTTGCTGAAACTGAAGAGGACCTGAAGCACCTGCTGCAGAGGGTCAAGGACTGCAGCCTCCAATATGGATTGAGGTTCAATGTCAAGAAGACAAAGATTCTCACCACTGGGCCAATTGGCAGCATCAGCATGGATGGTGAAGAGATTGAGATTGTACACAGCTTTAGTTTGCTTGGCTCCACAGTCGACAGTATTGGTACCAGTAGCCAGGAAATTAAAAGGTGCATTGCCATGGGAAAGTCTGCTGTTAGGGACCTCTCCAAAGTACTGAAGAGCAATGGACAAAGTACTGAAGAGCAAACAACAGCAGGAACATGCCCAAACTTTGTGTGGCAAAGCCTCAACATTCTTGACACCAAAGAGCACTCCAGCTGCACCATGTCCAAGTCATATCTGTTTGTTGTCTCGACTGTCAATGGAATGAATGTTCAGCACTCTTCTCCAACATCACAACTCAAAGGAGTCAATTCTTCTTCTGTCGTCCTTATTCATTGTCTAGCTCTCAGATGCATAGCAAATAATTGGGAAGACTATGGCCTGAATCAGATGTACTTTAGTTCTCATACTGACATCATTACTCCTCAATACTTTGCAGAGGTCCCTACCTGCAGATTTTCCTATTGCAATGTTGGTATCAAGGGTGTTAATTGTGTATCCAAGTAAGATGAAGCTGTTGACAGTTTCAATCTCTTCTCCATCCATCATGATGCTGTCCATTGGTTCAGTGGTAAGAATCTTTGTTTTCTTGACATTGAGATGCAATCCATATGAAGGCTGATTTTTTTTTCTCTCTTCTGCAACATGTGATTCAAGTCCTGCTCACTTTCAGCAAGTAAGGTTGTATCATCTGCATAATGCAACTTATTGATGATTCTCCCTCCAATCTGGGTGCCACACTCCTCCTCATAGAATCCAGCTTCTCGGATAATTTGCTTAGTACACAGATTGAATAGATATGGAGAGAGAATGCAACCCTTCCTTCTCAATTTTAAACCACGTAGTGTTCTCCTGATTTGTTTTCACAACATCCTCATGGCTGTAGGAAACTAGCTATGCAATAAAAATGGAATATCTATAAGGACATTTCTTAGGTAATGTATACTTTGGAGATATCTCTCATGGTAATTTCTAGAACATAAAATTCTGTCCCTTTAGGATATGTATTAGAATCCTAACCCCTGTGAATGTAATCCCTTTGGGAAACAGGCTTTTCTTTGTTATGTTAATGAGGCTACATAAATGTAAGATATGTCTTAAACCCTATCATTCTTTTTTTAATATTAAAAGTTAATTTTCACTTTTAAAGTATGGTCTTTTAAAAATTTTATTTGAAAGTTTAAAAAGCAAGTCAATTTTTTATTCAACCATTCAGATACACATATTTTGTTCTGTAACATCAATTTCAATATACACAGTGTAATCACACTTTACTCTTGTGATTTTGATTTGTTAAACCTTATAATAAATAGCTGTTTGTGTCTCCCCCTTCTTTGGTGATCTTGAACTGACCTTCCCCTTATTACCTTTTCCTTCATAAACCTAATCTCTTCTGAGTTATAAAAAGAGCGGATTAAGCACACAGACAAGCAAACCAACATGGTAAAAACTAGACAATGTTGAAATATGTGGGCAGAGCCTAGAACTCTGAGGACTCATGTAGGTTCCACTGAGTCAACTACCACCCATTGGAGCATCCTGTACAGCACCATGAGCCCAGCCTGATCGGAGGTGTCCTCACAGTCGTGCTGTGTCTGTGCCCACTGTGATAGACACTGTCAATTCATCTTCTGGAAGATCTTCTTCTTCTTTGCTGACTCTCTACTTTGTCCAGCATAATATCTTTTCCCTAAGACTGGCGCCTCCTGACAACATGTCCAAACTCTGTGAGACAAAGCCTCCTCATCCATGCTTCTAGGAACACTCTGATCATCTACCAGGATTTAAAATGAAAGTCAAAGGGCTTCTCTCTACAACTGTATGCTAAACTAGCTGAATTGAAATTTCTAGGCTTTTCAACAGTGAGAAAATAAATTTTTATTCTTCAAAACATGTTTTGGTAGGACACAAAATAAGGGCTTTCTATAAATCCAGCCCATAAAACAGGCTACCTGCTTGTGCCTTTTCCCCCAGGCACACAGCTACCTCAGTGCAAGTCATAACTCTACTTGTGTAGCTCCATTTCTATCAAGCTGTTAGTCCTTCCTTCCACGATCAAAGCTACTGAAACCCCACCTC
The DNA here is from genome assembly GCF_000299155.1 of Elephantulus edwardii. NCBI lineage: Eukaryota > Metazoa > Chordata > Mammalia > Macroscelidea > Macroscelididae > Elephantulus > Elephantulus edwardii. The sequence continues at coordinate 7,815 of NW_006399810.1, forward strand.
AACCCTGAGACTTGAAAGGCAAGAAATTCTTGCCTGTTTATCACAAATTGCTTAAGTTTGTGGAGGAATAGCAAAGAAAAAGAAGATATGTGTCATGGATTGAATTGTGTCCTCCTAAAGTATATGAGGAAATTATCAAACAGTATCACTAATATCACACACAAACAAAATCCTGCTAAAAATTATACAAAAAGGACTGAAACAGTACATTGACAGAGAACTCCAGAGATACAAGCTGAGTTTAGAAGAGGTTGTGGGGACTAGAGACATTATTGCCATATCAGATGAATCTTGGCAGAAATCAAAGAGTACCAGAGAATATCTATGTTTTCTTGACTTTGCAAAGGCATTTGACTGTGTAGATCACAACACATTGTGGCTAACCTTGAGAAGAATGGAAATGCCAGAACACTTGATTGTGCTTATTCAAAACCTATACTCAGACCACGAAGTAGTTATCAAAACAGAGCAAGGAAGCACTGCATGTTTCAAAATAAGGAAAGGAGTGCCTCAGAAATGCATCTGTCTCCATACCTTTTCAATCTATATGCAGAACAGATCATCTGGGAGGCTGGGCTTCATTAGGAGGAATGTGGCATCAGGATTGGAGGAAGGCTCATCAACAGCCTACGTTATGCAGATGACACACCCTGCTTGCTGAAACTGAGGAGGACCTGAAGCACTTTTGCAGAAGGTCAAGGACTGTAGTCTTTGATATGGATTGAAACTCAACATCAAGAAAACAAAGATTCTCACCACTGGTTCAATAGACAGAACCATGACAAACGGAGAAAAGATTAAGGTAGTTAACAATGACAGCTTGCTCAGCTCCACAATCAACAACACTCTTGGCACCAGTAGTCAGGAAATCAAAAGATGAATTGCACTGGGAATATCTGCTGTCAGGGACCTCTCCAGAGTGTTGAGAAGCAACGATATCATTGATAAAAGTGCACCTGGAGATGAAAGTGCACCTGATCCAGGCTATGGTCTTCACAATGACATCAGAGAGCTGGACAATGACTAAGCATAACTGAAGAATTGATGTCTTTGAATAATGGTGTTGGAGAAGACATACCATGGGCTGCCAGGAGAACAAATAGGTCTGCCTTGAAGAGGATGAAATCAAGTTTCTCCTTGGAGGCTAGGATTTTTAAGCTCCAGCTCATGTACTTTGGGCATGTGGCCAGGAGGGACCAGTCTTTGGAGAAGGACGTCATACTAGGAAGGGTGGAGGGCCAGTGCAGGAGAGGAAGACCCCAGATGAGACAGATTGATACAGTAACCGGGGTGATGAAGGTAGGTGTGTTGGAGGCAGTGAGACTGGCTCAGGACAGGGCAGGCTTCTGGGCTGCTGTACATAGGGCTGCTACGGGTCACAGGAGATTTGACGGCACATAACAACAACAACAAAATACATGCATGTAATATAAAGTTGAAACCATATTATAATATGTTGTTGTTAATGTCGTCAAGGAAAGACCTGAACACGTGTATAACTTTCATAGTTTCACCAAGTTCATAATGTATATTATAAAATAAATTATAATGTGGAACCTCCATAATATGATAAACCAAATAATTATAGGAAGAGTTAGGGTAGAACACAACACTCCTTAATCCTAACACAGTCTTGATCTAATCAATATAAATGAAGCTTCCCTACAATGTGGCCTGTAAATGAGCCAAGAACGTAGGAACTTACCATCCAAAAAGAATTGCCAAGAGTAGAGTACATCTTTTTGGACCCAGGCTCCTGCTCCAGGAAACTCCTTGATAATAGTTTCCCATTCCCAAAACACATAGAGATCAGCAGGAAATATCCTACAGATGCTGAGGAAACAAAAACTTTCTTCTAGAACCATCACAGGGAACCAGCCATCCCTAAAACAGGCAGCCTGATTTTGGACTTCTCACCTTCTAAACAGGAAACTCTGCCAGCCTAGTGTTAAAGAGCTGTACTGCCAACTGAAAGGCATGCAGTTTGAATCTACCAGCTGCTCTGTGAGATAAAGATGGGCAGTTTCCTCCAGTGTGGTTTACAACATCTGAAAACTTGCTAGAGGGTCAGCAATGAATCAGTTGTAACTTGAGGGCAAACAGCCAACACTACTTCTAAGCTATGAAAGAATACATTTCCATTTGCTAAGGCCATCTCCTTATAGTATCTCAGTTCTAGCAGCACTCAATAACTACGATTCTGACGCTGCGGCACACAACGGCGACGCAGCAGCGCAAAAAGACTTATTTGCTGAGGAATGGCAGCTTAATATCTGGGAACAGACTGCAACCCCTAACTCCCAGCGCTGCCCAAGTCCTGCACCCCCATCCTTGCCACAGCACCGAGTCCAGGGACACCACCCCACCACCATATCGCGCCCCACACTTCTGGCACACCCTGGTGACTTCACCACAACCCTGCACCCCCTGGCAGTGCTCCAGGGCCACTAGAGACTCCTTCACGCAGCACAACAACAGCTGTGGACAGTAGATTCTGAGTCAGCACACGAAGAGCTAGCCATCATCTGAGGCCACCACTCGAGCTGCGGTGGGACTGATCTGCCAGAGAAAGGCTGGTAGGATCCTAATTGGGTTTTCTTGGGCACCACCGATTGTCTGGGAGAGTTCCTAAGGGTGAGCCCACTGGTGGGAATTTGGCTGAGCTCTCTGGGGGTGGCCAACTGCCCAGGAACGAGCAGGCCAGTGATAATTTGGCTGAACTTGTGTGGACACTGCAAACCAGGGAGAGGCAACTGGGTTGGTGGGAATTTGACTTTGTCTTCCTGAGTCCCCTTGGGCCCAGGAAATAATTAGGCTGAACATTTGTGGACACTGCAGACCAGCCAGAAGCGAGTGGGTTGGTGGGAATTTGACTTTTTCTTGTTGAGTCCTCTTGGACCCAAGGAGCCTTCCTGGGCAGGAGTCACTGTGCAAGGGAAACTGTGTGAGTACCACTGGACAGAGACGAGGGCGACGCAGCGCGAGGGCGACGCAGCGCGAGGGCGACGCAGCGCGAGGGCGACGCAGCGCGAGGGCGACGCAGCGCGAGGGCGACGC
>NW_006399810.1:26083-53186 GCF_000299155.1 Elephantulus edwardii
ATACACACACAATAAGTATGTATATCTTTTTCAAAGCACTGAAATGATAGTCTGTCAGGTGAAACTTTCTAAAATTTATATGGTTTAGAGAGTAAAGAAGATTGTTTTAATATTTAGGTCATCAGAGCACCTCTGTAAAGTGAAGGCAAGGCAATTACCCACGTGGTTCGGGCAAAAAGTAAGTAATTTGACGCAAATGAAATTTCTGTGATTGTGATTTCTAAACAACTTCCTCCTGCGAATCCAAAGGCTCACAAAAGTGAGAAGGATTTAATGACATTTTCCACCCTTGAAAAAGATATTAGGTATTTGTCTAACGCAGAATGCTTTTAGAGTTATGGCTATTAAGGGGCAAAATGCTCTATTTTTTAAATTGCAGATATGCTTTATTTAAAATGCACACTTGGGTGAAAGCAGACTGAAGCTCAAAAGAGAAATTTTATTGTTCTTATGTGCCGTCTTGTTGCTTGCGACTCATAGTGGCCCTATGTATAGCAGCTCTGACCTCTGCTCTATCCTGAGCCAACCTTATTGTCTCTGACATGTTTGTTGTTGTTGTTATGTGCCGTCCAGTCGTTTCCGACTCATAGTGACCCTATGCACAATAGCCCTAAACCCTGCCCTATCCTGTGCCAACCGCACTGCCTCTGACACACCCATCTCGATTACCCCAGTCACCGAATCAATCCATCTCATAGAGGGTCTTCCCCTCCTGCGCTGTCCCTCCACCCTCCCAAGCATGATGTCCCTCTCCAAGGACCCGTCCCTCCTAGCAACATGTCCAAAGTATGTCAGACGAAGCCCCAGAATCCTTGCCTCCAAGGAGTAGCTTGGTTTAATCCTCTCCAAGATAAATCTGTTTGTTTTCCTGGCAGTCCATGGTACATTCAGTACCCTTCTCCAGCACCACAGCTCAAAAGCATCCACTCTCCTTCTGTCCTCCCTAGTCATTGTCCAACTCTCTGATGCATAACAAGCGATTGCAAATACCATGGCCTGTATCAGGCGCACCTTAGTCTCCAGAGAGACACTGTTGCTCCTGAGTACTTTAGAGAGGTCCCTAACAGCAGACTTTCCCATCGCGATACGCTTTTTTATTTCCTAACTACATACCTGCCCTTAGTCCACCAGTCACTGACTTAGTCCATATCATCATGGATCTTCCTCTCTTGCACTCTCCCTCTACCCTCCTAAGCATGATGTCCCTTTCCAAAGACTGGTCCCTCTATGCAACATGCCCAAAGTATGTCCAACAGAGCTTCAGAATCCTTGCCTCCAAGGAACAGCTTGGTTTCAACCTCTCTTCAGATGAACCTGTTCTTCTAGCAGTCTATGGTATATTCAATACTCTTGTCTGGCACCATGGCTCAAAGGCATCAACTCTCCTTTCATTCCTAGACATTGTTCAGCTTTTTGATGCATAGCACATAATTGTGAAGACCACGGCCTGGATCAGGTGCAACATAGTCTCCAGACTAACATCGTTGCTTCTCAGTACTCTGAAGAGGTCCCTGGCAGTAGACTTTTCTCAATGGAATGCTTCTTTTTATTTCCTGACTGCTGGCACCAAGAGTGTTGGTTTTGGAGGCAAGCAAACTGAAGCTGTTAACAATCTCAATCTCATCACCATCTATCATGATTCTGCCAATCGGCCCAGTGCTAAGAACCTTTGTTTTCTTGATGTTGAGATTCAATCCATACTGAAGACTATAGTCCTTGACCTTCTGCAGAAAATGCTTTGGGTCCTCCTCAGTTTTAGCAAGCAAGATTGTGTCATCTGCATAACGTAGGTTGTTGATGAGTCTTCCTCCAATCCTGATGCCACACTCCTCCTCACAGAACCCAGCCTCTCAGATGATCTGTTCTGCATATTAGATTGTAAAGGTACAGAGAATAGGACATATCCCTGGCATTTAATATTTCTGATTTGGACCATGCAGTGTTTCCTTGCTCTATTCTGATGACTATGTCCTTATTCAAGTATAGGCTCCACATGAGCACAATCAAGTGTTCTGGGACTCCCATTATTCTCAGAGTCAGCCACAGTTTGTTGTGATCCACACAGTCAAAAACTTTTGCATAGTCAATAATACACATATAGACATTCCTCTGGTACTCTCTACTTTCAGCCATGATCCGTCTAACATTAGCTAGAATATCCCTATACCATAGCTTCTTCTAAACCCAGCCTTCACATTTAGCCGTTCTTTGTTGGCGTGCTGTTCCAGTCTTTTTGGGATAATTTTCTGAAGAATCTTGCTTGCATGTGATATTAGTGGCTATTTATCTATTCTTCATTGGCTGATTGGGGGCAGTCACAACAGTTTGAAGGGCCTGGGACCATTTTCCATTATTTCAGTACTCCCTGTTTTATCTCCTGGGGTGGGTCATAAAACTGTGTGTGTTGTTGTTGTTGTTATGTGAAGCCCAGCAGCCTGCAACTCATAGCCTCACATCAACCCTCTACAACAGCTCGGAACTCTGTCCTGTCCTGAGCCAATCTCACTATCACACTAGTCACTGTGTCAATCCATCTCATCCAAGGTCTTCCTCTGCTACGCTGTCCCTCCACCCTTCCAACCATGATGTCCTTCTCCAAAGGTCCCTCCTGACAACACGCCTGGAGGATGTAAAATGGAGCTTCAAAATATTTTTCTCTAGAGAGCAACTTGGTTTCGCCCTCTCTTGGACAGACCTGTTTGTTTTCTTAGCAGTCCTGATTTCACCCTCTCCAGGATGAACCTGTTTGTTCTCTTAGCAGTACATGGTATATTATCAATCCTGTTCTCCAGCACCACAGACAGTTCAAAGGAATCAGTTCTTTTTCCATCCTTAGCTATTGTCCAGCTCTCTGATACATACCAAGTAATTGCAAAGACCACTGCCTGAATCAGGTACACTTTAGTCTCTAGACAGACATTATTTAGTTTATTTATTGTTTCCTGAAACTGAGGGACATATTTAGGTAGGGTCAAAAAGTCAGCAAAATAGAATCACTTTGGTTTCAACCTTATATTCCCAACTTAAAGCAAAGGGGGAAAGGGTGAGGATCTCCTAAAAACTACTGCTGAAATGGGACAAAGCCAGGGGAGGGGTCTTATGTTGAAGGGGGCTCAGGTGGAATTGACTGACACTGAAAGCTAAAAAACTACCTCATTTTCATGTATATTACTTTAGGTTCAAATTTTGAACCAAAATAAAAATGTCTACTCTCAAAAGTCTTTTGACACAACCCTGCTTGCTGAAACTGAAGAGGACCTGAAGTGCTTGCTGCAGAAGATCAAGGACTGTAGCCTTCAGTATGGACCGAAACTCAATCAAGAAAACAAAGATTCTCACCACAGGGCCAATTGGCAGTATCGTGATAGATGGTAAAGAGACTGAGATTGTAAAAAGACTTAGTTTGCTAGGTCTACAATCAACACTCTTAGCACAAGCAGTCAGGAAATTAAAAGACGTATTATTGTATTGGGGAAAACTAGGTTAGAGACCTCTCCAAAGTACAATGATGAGCAATGATGTCAGTCTGGAGACTAAGGAGTGCCTGATCTAGGCCATGGTCTTTGCAATCACTTGGCATGCATCAGAGAGCTGGACAATGACTAGGGATGATTGTTGTTGTTGTTGTTGTTGTGTGCCATCGAGTCGCTTGTGACTCATAGTGACCCTATGTACAACAGCCCTAAATTCTGCTCTGTCCTGTGCCAATCACACCGTCTCTGACACACCCATCCCGATTACCCCAATCACTAAATCAATCCACCTCATAGGGGGCCTATACAGCTTTCACTTTTCTGTAAAATGCTGGTCTGTCTGATACTTCTCTATATCTGAACATTCAGATTAAGACAGACTAGGAAGAAGGATTGGCCATCCACTTCTGAAATAGCAGGCCTCCAAAAACCCTATGTACTAGGGATGATAGGAGGGGAATTTATGCCTTTGTTATGTGGTGCTGGAGAAGAGGATTGATAATATACCATGGACTGCTAAGAGAATGAACAGGTTCATCCTGGAGAGGGTTAAATCAGGCTGCTCCTTTGAGGCAAGGATTCTGAAGCTTCGTCTGACATACTTTGGACATGTTGGAGAGGGATGTCATGCTTGTGGGGGTGGAGGGACAGTGCAGGAGAGGAAGGGCCTCTATGAGATGGATTGAGTCAGTGTTTGGGGTAATGGGGGTAGGTGTGTCAGAAACAACAGAACACAGAGCAGGGTTTAGGGCTGTTGTACAGAGGGTTGCTATGAGTTACAGGCAACTCAATGGTACATAACAACAACAACTCTCAAAAACCCTAATCTCACATTACTGCCTGAATATTAAAGCATCCTGAGGCTCCCTTTAAAAGAGAAAGTAACTGAAGAAGGAAACAGGAGAACACAGATGTGTTTCTGCCAAGGTAATTTTATTCAAATTTCATCAAAATTTACAGCTTCCCCCTAAAGTGTATTTTAACCCTTAAAGAATTCCCATTACACTATAAAAATAGAGCATTACTTCGTTTTATTTTCAGAGTACCACTTAAAAGGCACTTTAAAAATTTCATTTTGTAATAAATATTTAAATAAAAATAAATAAATAAATATTAAGTTATTTTCATAAGCACAAAATTATATAAATAAATACTTTAAAATAAATTATGAGTGCTTATAGCTACAAACACTTGAGTACAGAAATAGCTTATAAATTCTTGTTGTACATTAGGAAAAAAATCCCAACCCACATTCAAGTGAGTCTATTCACCCTTTTAAGCAATTCATGAAAATTTAGAAGCAACTTATCAGAAGTAAATATGAAATATACTTGATCAGAAGAACCCTGTGGATATAATACTCTCATCATTCATATTTTGGATAATTACTAATGTAACAGAAATGAAAGAATTACCACACTAGCTTAAGAAGGAGCCAGCCAAACATCTCCCCAGCTTCTCACCCATATCCTGCTAAATTATCTTTGGTTCAGATTTCTAGTAAAGTGACTTAAAGTCTGTAGGCACAGCTCTTTAGGAAGAATTCAGATAGCTCATCATTCTGTCGATAGTCACAGCACGAATTCTGAAAGCATGGAGAAGTATGCAAAGCTTGACTTTAGTTTTATAAAAATCCGGCTCGTCAGGGGAGGATCTCTGCGGCACTTCCTCGCTGTTGAAATTCAGGGCCTAGGAGAGTGAATACTGAGTGTGACATTTCTGGTTTTCTTAAATTAAAACATTCAACCATAAAAGTGGGGGTAGCCAATACATGTCTCTGAGTCTGCAAACCACTCCCTCATCACATCTCCTAATGCCATACGGAATCTGCTCCCAGCCAGATGGGAAAGCACAACCTGGGAGGAGATGGCTCGTTATCTGGGCGCGTGCAGCTTCAGTGCATTCAGAAACGACCCTGGGAGCTATTCAGAAAACCATCAGATGGAGCTGCACTTTAGGAAGAACAATCTGTTAAGATGACATCTGCTGCAATTCCAAATTAATTTGTATCTATGGTACATTAGGAAGCCACGTTCTTTTTAGACTAGGAAGGTGACGGATGCTAATGATCAGAACTTCTTCTATCAGCAACGGAACAAGTGAGCACAGACATTTCATTTGTGTCAGGCAAGTTCACCTGACAGTGGATTTCTCCACTTTAGTCTTTTGAGTTACAAAATATAAGACTTTATTTTTCCACAATATTTTCACTTGCTCCTCATAAACATAACGAAACAAAACAAAAAACCCAAAAAGCACCTAATGTGCTACTGTGAGTTGCTGCTGAGCTGAGGTTGCCCCATGTGTTACAGAGGAGAACATCTCCACAGGGCATTCATGGTAATAATCTCAGTGGACAGAGATCATGAGGTCCATCTTTTGGTACTGTTGGGTACGGTTCTGGTACTGTTAGGAGGGGCTGAGCTGTCAACCTTTAGGTTAAGGGCCAAAGGCAAATTGTGTTAACTACCTAGAGACTCAACAAACAAAAATAGTGACTCACTGCCATCAAGTCAGAACCTACTTTTAGATGACCCTCCAGCAAAGGCTGGAAACTGCATGTGAAGAGATTGCTAATCTTTCTCCCATATAACACCTGGTGGACTCAAACCATGTGCCTTTGGGTTGTCAGCACAGCTCCTTACGCACTAGGCTAGGGTAGGTAAATTTTTCTCATTTTATAGAAAGGAAAAAACTGAGGCACAGAGGGAATGTAGAGATTGATCACAGTTGTTTAGACTGAATCCAGAGTTCAAGTCACTGGACTCTTGATTATAAGGGCTTAAAAAAGTGACATATAAAATATACAGTCTCTATAGATAGCAACATTATTAGTTACTTACATGAAGTTCACTGCCTTCCAAACAGATACTTAGTCATGTGATATATAAATACGTGAATAATTCCTTCTCACACAGTGATTCCTGTCATGTTTTGATCGTAAGCCTTGCTCACCGAAGCACTTTCTCTGCCCTTGTATGACTATTTCTGTGATTGTGTTAGCACTATGCGGTCTGATTGTGTTCTTGCCTATTGAAAACATTGTAGATGCCGTCAGATGATAGACCACTCCTTCATCTGGTTCATAACTGCTTCATCCTTGTTTGCTTTGTCTTGAAAAATGTGTAACTATGCATGCTGGCCCCTGGCCCATATACTCTGGGTCTTAGAGAAGGGACTGATGAGATCTTTTTGATGAGATCCCTTTGAACCAATGGTTCAAATTCTCGCTTTGCCATTTATAAACTTTGTGATCTCTGACAGGAGGTTTTACCTTTCCTGTTTGGTACCATGGGGAAAACTGGTATCCACATAGCTGTTGTGAGAAAGCTTTTTCAGGGAGCCTAGTATGTGCCACACAACTCACAAATCAAGAGGGTGCTGTGCTGGCCCATGGGTGTCAAAGCTGAACTGTGCTCACAGCATTCTCAGTGGTTGATTTTTGGAGGTAGTTCCCTGTGCCTTTGGTTCAAGGCACCGCTAGGTGGACTTGAACCTACCACCTTTCAGTTATCAGCTGAGCACATGACCATTTGCCTCTCCCAGGGCCTTTGTTCAAGCAAAGGAAGGCTGATTTGCCTAATGTGCTCAGCTCCTCTTCTCTCTTGCAGCAGGAGGCACCCTCAGGTTTTCTCTCTGAAAAGGTAGCTGGCTCTGCAGGATTTGGTTGCCATTGGGCACCCTGGAGTTCCTTTTCAACTCATAGCTACCCCTAGTGACAGAGTGCCACACAGGTTTTATTCAACTATAATCTAGTGGCTTAATCTGGAGGGAACTGTACTTCTACCCCAAAGGCTTCTCCTCTCTTGAGGTTCAAACCCATCAGCAACTCTGTGGGAGGAAGGTGGGCCATTCACTCCCATGTGATTTACAGCATGGAAAACCCACCGGAGGGTCAGTTATAAGTTGATTCCAAATCACAAGCAGTAAGTGTGAGGCTTTCTATGGTTTCTTGGTCTCTTTTTTGTGAGCACATTGCCACATCTCTGGTGGTGATTGTTTTTGAAAGTCACTAAGTGAGTTTGAATCAACCTTGCTTGCAGCTGAGCAATTAACTTTTTGTACCGCCAGAGTTCATTGCAGGGATTTTCAAAGTGGGGATTCAGACCTTATCTCCCCTCCAGAAAAGGCAGATTTCATACCTTTTGGGGAACCCTGTCTGATATCTTCATCATTGAGGAAGCCTCTCTCACCAAAAGAAGGGAGGTCTTACCTGCATCAGGTCATCAATAGCTGCCAGCATGTTTTGATCCAGAATGATCTGCCTGCTGGGGTCCATCAGAAGCTTCTCATTCACGGCTTTGAACTCCACCTGGTAGATCTTGAGGTCCTCATAGATGCTGCTAAGGCACAGGGTCTAGCAGACATGACAAAAGGGCGGGAACCAATGAGACAACGTACAGCCTTGTTCACACCAGCATCTGAAGAAAGAGTTTTGAGTCTTACCATCATAAAAGATGTCTTTCTGGAAGTCAGGCAACTCTCATCCTAAAAGGGAAAAAAAAATCAAACATCATGATATGACTTCATCCAATGGATTGAAGTCTTTATTTTTATTAGCTTACTTTTATGGAAGAAGTCTCATTGGAGGGCAAGCAATTCTCATTCTAGAAAAAAAATCAGACATAAACAACATTAATTTATAATGTGACTGTCTCATAATCTTTTTCTAAAGCACATGGTTTTTTTAAAAGCATATTTTATTTTTTAAATCTACTTTCTGAAGTGTTGAAATGAGATCTGTTAAAATTCCATGGATGACCCATAACAGAAATATGCAAATTATTGGAAGAGGTTTGATGCACTGTTCTAAATTTTATGACACTATTTGGGGGGGTGGAATATATTCTCTGTTGTCTGTTTCCACCACCTGTATGCCATGCCTGTCATGATGCTGGAGACGGAGGCCTGGCGGTGTGTTACTTGTGGTGTGTATCATGTGGCATTGCTAATTGAAAGGTCAACAGTTTGAGTCCACTAGCTGCTTTTCAGGATGAAGATGGGACAATCTTCTCCCATAAAAAGTTACAGCTTTGCTGTGAGCTGGACACCAGTGGGTTTGGCATTACTATGCTAGAAACAGTTTCCTGTGTTTCACATGCTCGGAGGATCATTCAGAGTAGACTAATTTCAGCAGAATTTCCAGACAAAGATGCACAGGCAGAAAAGGCCTGACAACCAACTTTGGAAATTATTCAGTGAAAACTCTATGGATCACCACTGAGCACCATCCAGATGAGTTCCCAGAGTCAGGAGATACCACACTCGGTGGTTACAACTGACTTGGGCATATGGCCAGTGGTGAAGACAGCGTGGGCCTGGGTGATACTGTCCATTGTACACTGGTGGCCGTGAGCCAGTGCCAATTCAATGGCAGCTGACAAGGAGAACAGCAGCAACGTACCATGGTTAACTCCAGGGGTAAGCAGGCCTTCACGGTGCTGGTTTTATCTTTTGTAATATCTTCATGGTCAATCTCTTCAGAAGTGCAGGCATAAAATTCTAGGGTTTGTATGGCCTGCAGAAAATATGATGAGAAGCTCAGTTTATAACAGTTACATGGCATCGGGCTCTCCATGAGGCTGGCACCCTACGGCCCCAGCTGGGGCATGAGCCTCCCATCTCTTTAACCTGCAAGGAATCCTGGCCTTTCTGAAGACAAGGAAAATGTGCTGTTTTAATTCTCTCTCCCATCATCCTCACTTTGCTGAGGACATATTTCCCTGGATGACATATTTTTCCATTTTGTATCCACTATAAATCATTTCAACAGGGTGTGCTAATAAGCATCTATACCAAACTGTGACACTTGCTTCTGGTGAAAACAGATTGGGGTTTGTGTTGTGCTTCCCCCCCCCTTTTTGTTTTGTCAAAATGTGAGAATCTTTTTCAACTATAATTTCTAAAGGGGAAACTGTGAAGGTCATAACTTGATGAATGTAACAAACATAAAGCCCTGAAAGACAAGTTGTGATTTAATCTCTCTCTCTCTCTCTCTCACACACACACACAGAGAGAGAGAGAGAGAGAGACAGCGAGAGAGACAGAGAAACACACTCAGAGACAGAAACACATAAACAGAGAGAGAGTAAGAGAGTGAATTGCCATTTTATAAACAGGTGAGAAGACATTGTTAAATACAATTTAGAAATTTATCTTAGAAGATCCAAGAACGTAGCCTTCAGTATGGATTGCATATCAATATCAAGAAAACAAAGATTCTTACCACTGGACAACTAGGCAACATCATAATGGATAGAGAAGAGATTGAAACTGACAACAGCTTCATCTTAACTTGGATCCACAATTAACACCCTTGGTTCCAGCAGTCAGGAAATTAGGAGACATATTTCACTGGAAAAATCTGCTGTTAGGGACCTCTCCAAGTTATTGAGGAGTAATTATATAAGTTTGAGGACTAAGGTATGTCTGATTCAGGCCATAGCCTTTCCAATTATTTGGTATGCATCTGAGACCTGTACAATTAATAAAGATGACAGAAGAAGAATTGACACCTTTGAGCTGTAGTGTTGAAGAGCACTGAACATCTTATGGACAGCCAAGAGAACGAATAGAGCCTCCATGAGGCTGGCACCATATGGCCCCAGCTGGGGCATGAGTCTTGGAGAGGGTGCAGCCAGAGTGCTCTTTGGAAGCAAGAATGATGAGGCCTCACATACTTTGGACATGTTTCTAGGAGGTGATATTCCTTGGAGAAGGACATGATGCTGGGAAAGGTGGAGGGTTGGCAAAGGAGATGGATTGACAGGTGGATTGATGTGGTGACTGCTGCAATGGGCTTGTGTGTGTCAGGAAGTCTGAAGATGGCACAGGGTTCAGATCTTTTGTCTATAGTGTTGGTCATATGCGACTCAATGGCACCAAACAACAGCAACAACAACACTGAAACTGAGATAAGTTTTCCATCCAGCAAGTTTCATTCCATGGCAGTATGAAGGAAAAGAATGAACAAAAGGGCTGCTTTTCTTCCTGGATTTCATATGTAGTCATGGACCTTTAGTTCCAGCAGTCAGGAAGTCAGGCAACATATTACACTGTCAGGGACAGTATCAGGGACCACAGTATCAGGTCCACTATTAAGGACCTCTCAAAAATGCTGAAGAGCAATGATGTCAGTTTGAAGACCAAAGTTCGCTTGATTCTGGCCATGGTCTTCTCCGTCACCTGCTAAGCATCAGAGAGCTGGACAACAAGTAAGTATGACAGATCAATGCCTTTGAGCTGTGGTGTTGAAGAAGAGTCTTGAGCATACCAGTGACTGCCAAGGGAACAAACATTTATGCTCTGTAAAAAGTGTAGCCAGAATGCTTCTTGGAAGTAAAAATGGCAAAGCTTTGTCTTTCATCCCTTGGACATATAGCTAGGTGAGGCTATTCTTTGCAAAGGAACATCATGCTTGGAAAGATAGAGGGTCAGTGAAGGAGAGGAAGACCCTCAATAAGATGGATTGACAAGGTGACTTCAGCAATAGGCTCTCGCATGTCAGAGATGATGAAGATGGAACAGGAAAGGGCAAAGTTCAGGATGGCTATTCACAAGGTTGCTATGAGGTGTACTCAACTCAATGTCAATTAGCAACAAGTGAAGACAGGGAGGGCTGATGGCAAGAAGCTGCACTGTAATCCCATACACACATGGTTCAAATCCACCTCTGCCCTGAGGGAGAAGGATGGGCAATCTCTTCCCATGAGATTTATTGCTTCTGAAAATCCACTGGAAGGTCAGCTATGGGTTGGTTCTAACTCAGTGGCACACAACAACAGCAACAGTGGAGACAAGAACGGGACTCAGGTGACTATCAGACATGCCCGTGGTTGGTAGTGTTAAGAACTAGTAAGGTTTAGGGGGTGGGGATGGAAAAAGAGACAGAGATTTTCCCAGAGATGGGGTATTTGCATTAAAAGGATGCTGACAAATAGAGAAGGAAAATGAATGAGTCATGACTCAGGTCTGAAACTGTAAATGTTGGAAACATGCAGTAAGACTCTGTGGTGGGAAAAGTAGCCCACATTTTATTTCCTGGAATCTGTGAAAACATTACCTGAGATGGCAGAGGGAATGAAGGTACTAAGATTATCCTGCAATCCAGATTGGTTTAACGTAATCACAGAGTCTTTACACATGGAGGCTGGAGGCAGAAGGGAGATCAGATTGATGCTATGTGAGAAAGACTTGACTAGCTTTTGTTGCCTTCTGAAGAGGCCACAAGCCAAGGGACACAGGCTGCCTCTTCAAGGTGGCCTTTCCTGACAACATGCCCAAAGAAAGTGAGACAAAGCCTCACCATCTCCACTCTGAAGGTGCAATATGGCTTCCATTCTCTCTGAAGGAGAGAGGCTTGGAAAAGTGGAGGGTCAGTAAAATAAGAGGAAACTTCTCAAAGAGATGGATCAACATAATGCCCATTAACAATGGGCTGCAGCACAGCCAAGACCCAGAGGATGGTGCAGAACCAGGCAAGGTTTGACTCTGTGCTACTTGAGCTATTGTGAGTCAGCGCACCGAAAACAACAACTGAAAGATGAGAAAGGCAGGAAGATGGGTTCTGCCCTAGAACCTTCAGGAGGATCACAGCTCTGCTGACATCTTGATTTTAAACTGTTACAGACTTCTGATCCTAGAGATGTACTCATAAATTTGTGTTCTTTAAAGCTATTACGTTTGTGATACTTGATTGTCCCTTGGAGGTGGTTAAGCAGAATTGGGCAACCACTCTTCTTGGCAAGTTGTATGAAGTCAGATTTGGAAATGCAGGCCCAGTGCTGCAAATTTTCAGATCTTTTTGTGAACATCTAGAAACTGAGACTTTTATATAAAAGGCCCTATTTTAAAAATTACATCAACTTCAATGGCCAAATGATAAATATTTTCTCAACCTCATTGCTATTGAATCAGAACCAACTCAGATTGACTCCCCAGCAGGTTTTTGGAGACTTTAAATTGTGTGGAGGGAGAGTGCACAGCTTATTTTCACTGAGAAGCTGGTGGATTTGAACAATCTGCCTTTGGGTTGCCTGTGCAACTCCTTACCCACTAGGCTATCAGAGTTCCCTAAGTATAGAGCCATCACTGTTGTATGCCAGTAAATTGGAAATGACTCACAGCTGATACTCCAGCAGGTTTCTGAGGCTGTTAATCACACAAGAGGAGGCTGCCAATCTTTTCCCTCTGGAGCAACTAACTAGTGGATTCAAACCGCTTGCTTTGGGGATGGCAGTACAATCCTCTCCACTAAGCCACCAGATCTCCTTTAGAGCATGTGTTACTGTTGTTGATGATTGCTGTCGAGTCAGGCACGACTCATAGCAATCCCATAAACAAAATACCTGAAGCTTTTCTATAACTATCACTGTTTCTCCAAGTTCATAGATAGAAAGGCTTGAGGTCTTTTGCTTTACAGTGTCGCTATGAGTCATGCTTGACTTGGTGGCAATCAACTATATATATATATTCACATATACACACACACATTCTTGTGTATCATTGAGTCAGATATATAGAGATATGTATGTATTATACTTTTAACATATAAACAGTAATATAAACATATTAACATGTAAACATGTTTTTACATTTCTTTATATATTTTATATATAGGTTTATGAGCTTCCCCTGGCCTGTGAATTACATACATTTGGCACCTCTCTCTCTCTCCTGCAGCAGCCAGTCGATTTACACTGGCAAATTTAACAAAGGAATGGTATTTTTTAAAATATTAAATTGAGTTCCATAGTCTTTTGACTTTCAGGACTGTACTGTATGAGTTAGTTTTTTTCATTTAAAGCATTTATTTAAATCACAGCTCTTAAATATTATCCCTATTGAACCTTTCTTCAGGAATCAAAACTATTTCTGCCATGTTCACCGGTGAACTGCCCTTTTAATTACGATTGATTGAACTGTCAGGAGCAGCTGGCAGCATATTATGAAGGATCTGAAGGAGGGAAAGAGCTCTTTAAGATTAACCCTAAGCTTTTTGAAGATAGTCACAAGACAACAAACTAGAATCTAGCCAAGTGAGATTTACTATTGAGCAGGAAGGCAAAAGGTCATCTTTTAAGACAATAGTCTTTGGCCTTTGCAGCAAAAGCAATAGAAGACTTCCAAAAAGGAAAGAAAAATTTATATTAAAATAAGGTTTATAATTTGATGGCACACAATAAAAACAACAAAAATATAGACAGGGAGCTCTGGTGCCCTAGCGGTTAGAACTGTACTGCCAGCCTAAACATAGGTGGTTTGAATCCACCAGCTGCTCTTGAAACAAACATGGACACTTTTCTTACATACGGTTTACAGTCTCTGAAAACCTACTGGAACGTCAAGTATGTGCCAGTTCTGACTCATTTTTAAATAAAAATGTTTAATTAAAATGAAGGCTGGGCATACATCATCCCAAACTTCTTGCTCTTGTCATCAGACTTGGAACAGGACAGCCAAGCAAGGGACAGGTCTAATTCATCTCAGCAGCCCCACAGAATACGCATCTAAGACCTGCTTCCTGGATTGATAAGTGGTGCCAGAGAAGCAGTGTGGACCTGACACTACTCCATTTTTGCTACCAGGCTGTGAAAAGCTCTGTAAATATCCCCTTTCCTCTGTGTAGACACAGCCATTATAATTTATTACCACTCTCATCTTCTCTGGAGACACAATTTCATTGAGACTCTTTAGCTAATAGTTTGGCCATTTGTAAAGTTCTCTCTCCCCTTCTTGACAGCTTCTGATTACCTTCTACAGTGTCACTGCAGTCCCTCCCCAGGACTCGAGGATCTCTCCACAGAGAAGCGGAATTGAGTACTCACCTTGTGAAGTGCACTGCTGACAGCTTTCAGCAGGTTTTGAGAGTGGCTGAGGCATTCGAATGTTCTGGGCCCAGGTGCCGCCTCTGGGAGGTTTCTGGCCACGTTGAGATGGGCCAGGAGAGTGAGGATGACCACGAGGAGAACACCTGGACAAGAGCGAGGGGCAGGCTGGATTGATGCCCATGGTTGGGCTTGCCTCTTTCACCCAGCCTGGCACCTTCGCCCTTCATCTTCTCTGCATCAGCCCCACCCTTCCCATCTCCAACTGTTTTCCAAAACTTGAGGGATGAACTGAGTTCTTAGAAAGCCGCGGCTCTCATGAAAAAGCAGATGTTAGCTAGCTCACTGTGAGCGATCTTTGTGTAGTGCAAAGGGTCAATGCCCTTGGCTGCTAATGGGAACAGTGAGGGGTTCAAAGCTGCTTAAGAGTAGTATCTCGGAAGAACCTAGCCATCAAACAAGTCATCGAAAATCAGCACACATGGTCACCACGAGCTGGACTCCACTCAGTGACAGCTCGTTAGCATCTTGTAGTGGCTCCTGGGTGAGCTGAGAAGGGGTGGTGGGTTCAGAGAACGAATGCCCCATTTCACGAATAGGAAAACTAAGATCTGATAGTGAAGTGACTAGCCCTGACTCACAGTTGTGTATCTTGGAAAAAGTGTGGCCAAGCGGTGGGCAGCTCTGCAGCGGCTAGGCTAGGCTGCACCTCCTTACAGCTACAGCTGATTCAAGGTTTATGGGAGAACCGACTTCTACTTAGCTCAAGACAAACTCCCAGTACTTCCTTGTCGTTCCTTCCACTCTCTCCCTTTGCACAGGCCTGTGGATGGCCTTCCAGCTCCCCGTTAGCTTGCCCGGCTCTGTGCCCCGCCTGGCCGCCACCCCTTCCCTGGAGCCAGCAGCGCAGCGGGTCGGGTACTCACTGCGCGGCGGGCACATGATGCACAGACGGCGGCAGAGCGACGTGGATGTGGCAGGTGAGGGCGGTGGCTGCGAGGCCCAGAGGTCACATTTTTATAATTGCCCCAAAGCCACGCCAGGACTTTCCCGGGACTCTGCGTGTTGCTTTCTTTCTCTCTCTGTCTCTCTCTACATCAGCTTCTTGGTGACACGTGGGGTCTGAGCTGCGGGGCTTGTTGGCTTTCGGATTAACTCTGGGGTGCCCGGTGCAGTCATTCTGGGACCGCCCGCCGCCTCCAGACCTGCCCAAAGCGAAAGCGAAATTTGGCCTCTGCTCCTCGCAGGGTCCTGCCTGGCTGGCCCGCCCCGTCCCCCGCCCTAAGCTCGGCCCCTGGGGCTCAGTCCTGCGTCCCCCCACCGGCGAGCACCGCCCTCCCCCGGCTCGCACCCCCGCGAGCCCCGCCTCCCAGCGCGTACCCCCACCGCGCGCTCCCCAGCGCACGCGAGCGCCTACGTTTTCCACCACAGTTACCCTCCATAGATAGATTGAGACTCCACCTAGTTCTTTGTGTCATGTACAGAGGCTGTAAATATCACACAGATTACCAGTTTTTCCTCCCATGGAGCAGCTGATATGTATTCGAACTGTGTGCCTTTGATATGGCAGCTCAGCTTCTTACCACTAGGCCACCAGAGCTCCCTGGTTCTATACAGGGATAAGCAAATGATTCGTTCATCATCTAGACATTATTCACTCATATGATCTGCTGTATTCTGGGCTGACAGGTGACATGTGTAAAACTCAAGCGACTTTCAACGCCAGGACTTTTGGAGGACTCACCTTACAAATAACATGAAAAGAAAGAAAAGCAGGCCGGCCATGTAGGGTTGTAACTCAGCTCATCTAGCTCGTTGCCGTTGAGTTAGAATTGACTCAGAGCTGGGCCTCCATTGGGCTTTCAAGGTTGTGAGAAGACTGCCCATCTTTCTATCTCAGAGCAGCTTGAGCTCGAATTTCCAGTGAGGAACAGTCTTTGGGTAAGCAACGTAACTTCCTATGGGCTAGGCCGTCAAACTTGTTTATGTAGTAACTCTGAGCAACAGATGAGATCTATGGTCTATCAACGCGAACTCCCTGCCACGGACTGAGAACTGAATCATAGCTGAGCCTCCAGCCAGTTTTCCCAGGCTGTACATCGCTTGGGCCTTCGGGTTATCAGTGCACGTCTCTAAAGGGTTATGCTTCCAGGGCTGTCTGCTCTGTCTGGTGTTGTTATGGACCTTCCAGTTTGGAATAGACTCGTAATTGACTCTTCAGGGGTTATCAGAGACTTTAAATAGCATAGGAAAAGATTGCACATCTTTCTTCCATGGAGCAGCTGGTAGATTCCAATTGCTGGGCTGTCTTTTAGTTGGAATTGCAACCAACTTCTTACCACTTACCCGCCAGAACTCCCTTGACCTATCACTGTTGTTGTTGTTGTGTACCGTAGAGCTTGAACCTACCCATAGCTGACCCTTCCAAGAGTTTTCAGAGGCAGCTAATAGTGTAAAAGGAGCTTGCCCATCTGTCTCCCAAGGAGTAGCTGGTAGTTGAAACCACATACTTTTGGGATTGCAGTGCAGCTTCTTTTAGTTTTTCTTTGATTTTTTTTTATTATCTTTTGTGTGTACCATCAAATCAGATCTGACTGGTGTGGGAGGAGATTGTCCCTCCTTCTCCAGAAAAACATCTGGTGAATTCAAACTGCATACCTCCGGGATTGTAGTGCAGAACCATACATATGTTTTTGGGATTGCAGCGCAGCTTCTTGCCATTAGGCCAACAGAGTTAGATTCTAATAAACCCAGTTTGTTAAAGTATCCAAGAGGGAAGAGGTGGAATTGAGTGCCCAAAAGGCACAGAGCCTGGGGAGAGAGGCCTAGACAGCAGGCACCTCAGCAGAGCTGGGAGCCTAGGGGAAGAAGAGCAAAACTTCCAGGTCTCGGTGTCCTCAGTGTCCTGACTCTTGAAGGACAAGAAGGGCAGTTTGGAATGTTGTAATACAGGTTCTCATTGGGAGAATTGAGGCCTGAAAACAGTGTGTGAGGGTAGAGGGAGTGAGTTGGTGGTCTCTGATGTGGGAAGGTTGGAGAGAGCCTAGGACCAGGATTCTAGGTGGATAGGTTTAAAAACCAACTCAGGAACAGGTTTGAGGCCTTGAATACTAATGAACGAAGACCAGATGAGTTGTGGGAAGATAACAAGAATATCATTCGTAAAGAATGTAAAATGTCATTACAAAGAAGGAAGATGAAAAGTCCAAAATAGATGTCAGAAGGGACTCTGAATATTGGACTTGAATACCGACAAGCCAAAGCAAAGGGAAGAAATTAAGAAGTTAAGGAGCTGAATAGAAGATTTAAAAAGGCAATTTGGGAAGACAAGGCAAAGTATTTATAATGATATGTGCAAGGAGATGGAGTTGGAAAATCAAATGAGCCAAACTGGCTCGGCATTTCTTAAGCTGAGGAAATAGAAAACAAATTCAAGCTGCAAGTTGCAATGTTTAGTTCAATGCAATCCCAATCCAGAAACCAAATTAATTTTTCAAGGAAATTGAAAGGGAAATTATCACATTTGTTTAGAGAACAAGAGACCCTGAATAAGCAAAACACTCTGAGAAACAAAAATGAAGTTGGAGGTATAGCACTCGCTGAACCTCAAAACCTACAAAACAGCAGTAATACAGCATGACACTGGTACTATGACAGGCATATCGACCAATGGAACAGAATTGAGAACCCAGAAATAGACCCAGCTATCTATGGTCAACTGATATTTGACAAGGAAATCAATGATATCAAATGGGGAAATGAAAACCTCTTCAACAAATGGTGCTGGCAAAACTGGACTCCTGTCTGCAGAAAGCTGAAACAGGATCCACATCTCATACCACACACAAAAGTCAACTCAAGGTGGATCAAAGACCTAGGAGTAAGACCAAAACCATAACGCTCAAAGACAAACTGGGATCAAGCTTAGAAGCTCTAGTCCAAGGTATAAAGAGACTGCCACATACAACCAAAAGTGCACAATCTAAAGAGGATAAAATTTATGCATGGGACCTTCTAAATATTAGAACTCTGTGTACATAAAAATTTTTTTCCAACATAGTGAAAAGAAAACCTACACACTGGGAACAAATATTTGGTAATACCATCTCAGACAAGAGTCTTATAACAAAAGTTTATAGAATACTCCTGGACCTCCACAAGAAAAAGACTGATAACCCAACTACAAAATGGGCAAAAGACATGGAAGGAATTTTCACAGAGGAAGACATTAGAATGGCAAATAGACACATGAAGAAATGCTCCAGATCACTGGCAATAAGAGAGATGCAAATCAAAACCACAATGAGGTGCCATCTCACTCCAGTAAGAGTGGCAAAGTTTAACAGGGAAGCAAGTAATAGATGTTGGAGAGGATGTGGCAAGAAAGGAACTCTTCTACATTGTTGGTGGGATTGTAAAATGGTGCAACCATTCTGGAAGGCAGTTTGACGCTTCCTCAAAAAAGCTGAACATAGAAATTCCATTTGGAATATACCCTGAGAATATGAGAAAGGAGGCTCATACTGAGATTTGTACACCAATGTTCATAACAGCATTATTTACCATTGCAAGAACATTGAAACAGCCCAAATGTCCAACCACAAATGAATGGAATAAGAAATTATGGTACATTCACACAATGGAATACTATGCAGCACCCAGGAGCAATAACTTTGTAAATTATTACCTAACTTGGGAGAGACTGGAGAGCATTATGCTGAGTGAACTAACTCAGTCCCGCAAGGATAAATATTGTATAAGGCCATTATTGTAGAATGAATATAAGGATCCAGGAGGGGTGGGAGAGGCTGGAAGCAGAGGGATGTGGATGTACCGGGGGAAGAGGGGATTAATCATTGGACTGTACAATTTGATGAGGGGATGAGGGAACTTGAAAGAATTTGTTTGATTTGTTTGATTTGTATTATAATTTTGTAAATAAATTAGTAAAAAAAAAAACAATCAGTGCCTTCAAGCTGTGGTACTGAAGCAGTCTTATGGACTGCCAAGAAAACAAACAGGTCTGTCTTGGAGAGAATGAAACCAAATTTCTCCTTGGAGGCTAAGATTTTGAAGCTCCATACTGTGGGCATGTGGCCAGGAGAGACTGGTCCTTGGAGAAGGACATCATGCTTAGGAGGGTGGAGGGACAACAAAGGAGAAGAAGACCCTGGATGAGATGGGTTGATGAGTTTGGTGTGTCAGAATCAGTGACATCAACGATCAGGACAGGGCAACGTTCAGAGCTGCTGCTGTACATAGGGTCGCTCTGAACCCTGCCCTGTTCAAGACTCTTCTCCAGCATCACAACTTGAAGTCATTGATTCTTCTTCTGTCATCCTTAGTCATTGTCCAGCTCTCTGAGGCATAACAAGTAATTACAAAGAGCATTGCCTGGATTAGGTTCACCTTAGTCTCTAGAATGACATCATTGCTTTCCAGCACTCTGGAGAGATCCTTGACAACAGATATTCCCAATGGAATTCGTCTTTTGATTTTCTGACTTCTGATGCCAAGAGTGTTGATTGTGGAGCCGAGCAAGCTGAAATTGTTAACAACTTCAATCACTTCTTCATCTATCATAGTGCTGCTAGTTGACCCAGTGGTGAGAATCTTTGTCTTCTTGATGTTGAGCTTGATATTGAAGACTACAGTCCTTAACCTTCTTCAGCAAGCGCATCAGGTGTTCTTCAGTATCAGCGAAGTTGTGTCATCTGCATAATGTAGGTTGTTGATGAGTTTTCCTCCAATCTTGATGCCATATTCCTTCTTATAAAGCCCTGCTTCCCGAATGATCTGTTCTGAATATAGATTGAAAAGATATGGAGACTGCATCTCTGACACACTCCTTTCCTGATTCTGAACCATGCTGTGTTTCCCTGCTCTATTCTGAGGACTGCTTCATGGTCCAAGCACAGGTTTCACATAAGCACGATCAAGTGTTTTGAGATCATCATTCTTCTCAAGGTTAGCCACAATTTGTTGTCCACACAGTCAAATGCCTTTGCATAGTCAATGAAACACAGACACTTTTCGGGTACTCTTTGCTTTCTGCCAAGATCCATCTGACATTGGCAATAATGTCTCCAGTGCCATGACCTCGCCTAAATCCAGCTTGTATTTCTGGTAGTTCTCTGTCAACATACTGTTCCAGTCATTTCTGGATAATCCTCAACAGGATTTTGCTAGTGTGTGATATTAACATGCTAATTGTGCGTAAAATGAGTGATAGTTTCTCTCTAAGATTTTTCCCCCCCAGTGCTTCTCTCTGTGAATTTCTCCAGGAGAGTAAATAACAATCTATTATCTGAAGCAGTTACGCCTCATGGTTTTTGTAAAAGAAATGGCAGGTGCATATTTGTATTGTTTCAGTTGAAAATGCCAAACTGCCTTCCAGATGGTTGTACCATTTTACAATCCTACCAACAATGGTCTCTCCACGTACTCTACAACATTTATTACTTGCTGCCCTGCTAAACTTTGCCAATGCTACTGGGGTAAGATGTTCTCTCATTGTGGTTTTGATGTACTGCCCTCTTATTGCCAATGTTTTGGAACATTTCTTCATATGTCTGTTGGCCATCAGAATGTCCTCTGTGAAAAGTCTTTCCATGTCTCTTGCCCATTTTATAATTCTATTACCAGTCTTTTTCTTCTGGGGGCCCAAGAGTATTCTGTAAACTTTTGTTATGAGTTCCTTGTTTGAAGTTGTATTGCCAAATGTTTTTTTTTCCAGTCTGTAGGATTTCTTTTCACTCTGTTGGAAAAAGTTTTTGATGCACAGAGGGATTTAATCTTTAGAAGGTTCCATTCATCAATTTTTTTTCCTCGTCAAATTGTGCATCACTGGCTTTATTTGGCATTCTCTTTGTACCATAGACTAGTTCTTCTCAGGCAGGGTTTGGAGCTGTTGTATATTGGGTCAGAGCTGACTGTATAGCTCCAAACAACAGTGCCCCTAATAAAACTTTTATGAATAAGGTTGGAAACTTTTCTCTATTTTGAAAGAGTGAAATAAATTATCTGAATTTGATATAGCTCCTGAGCAGGCATTATAGCCACAGCAAAGATCAAGATCATCTGATGCTCAGACATTATAAAGAAAAGGGTTGATCAATTGCTGTATATAAAAATTGTATTTTTGTAAGGGAATATTTAGAAGAAGTCTTGGTACTAGAGATATTATAGCTAGTGTTAGATGGATCTTGGTGTAGAGCAAAGAATACCAGAAGAATGTCTATCTGTGCTTCATGATGCTGCAAAGGGTTTTAACTTTGCAAATCACAACAAGTTGTGGCTGACACTGAGAAGAATGGAAATCCCAGAAACTTTGATTGTGCTTATGCAAAACGTGTACTTGAACCAAGAGGCAGTCATCAGAACAGAGCAAGGAGACACTGCATGGTTCAAAATTGGAAAGGGGGCCCACCAGGGATGTATTCTGTTTCAATATCTTTTCAATCTGTATGCAGAACAGATCATCTGGGATGCTGGGCTGTATGAGAAAGAATGTGGCATCAGGATTGGTGGAAGATTCACCAACAACCTACATTATGCAGATGACACAACCCTGCTTGCTGAAACTGAGGAGGACCTGAAGTGCTTGCTGCAGAAAGTCAAAGATTGCAGCTTTTAATACAGACTGAAGCTCAACATCAAGGAAACAAAAATTCTCACCACTCAGCCAATTGGCAATATCAATATGCACAGTGAAGAGATTGAGATAGTTAGTAGTTTTACTTTGTTTGGCTTCTCAGTCAACACTCCTGGTACCAGCAACCAGGAAATCAAGAGATGAATTGAATTAGGAAAGTCAGCTCTCAGGGACTTCTCCAGAGTACTGAAGAGCAATGACGTCAGGCTGGAGACTAAGGTGCCCCAGATCCGGATTATAGTCTTCGCTATTGTGTGCTATGCATTGAAGAGCTGGACAGTGACTATGGGTGATACAAAGAGAATTGATGCCTTCGAGCAGTGGTGCTGGAGAATAGTGTTGAATATACCATGGACTTCTAGGAGAACAAACAGGTTTTGTCCTGGAGAGAGTGAAGCTGGGCTTTTCCTTGAAGTCAAGGATTCTGAAGCTTCTCCTGACATACTTTGGGCGTGTTGCAAGGAGGGACCAGTGCTTGGAGAGGGACATCATGCTTGGGAGAGTGGAGGGACAGTGCAGAAAAGGAAGACCCTCGATGAGATGGATTGATTCAGTGACTGAGGTAGTGGTAGTAGACGTGTTGGGGGCAATGAGGTTGGGACAGGATAGAGCAGGGTTTAGGGCTCTTGTACATAGGTTCGCTGTGAGTCGCAAGTGACTGGATGGCACAAAACAACAAACAACAACGGAAATATATGTCACAGATAACATTGAAAGACACAATATAACTTAGGAAAAGCATCTTCAGCAGTACATGGCTGACCAAAGGCTAATATCTTTAGTACATAAATTACAATATTACTAAGCAAGAGGCCAACAATCTCATAGAAAAAAAGGGGCAAAGGATATGAACAGATAGTTCCGAGGAAGGAATATAAGTTCCTTATAAACATATGACGGGTACTCAGTTGTACTCATAATGAAAGGCATTCAAGTTGAAACTACTAAATATGATTTTTCAGCCTTAATTTGCAAAGCTGGAGTGCTTGACCCTCACAGAGCTGGAGTGACTCAGTGACTACCCTGATGGGCTTGAGCTTGTCAGAGGGCATGAGGAACAGCTAGAGAGGGCCGCTAGGAGTCGCTGTTGACTTAACAGCACGTAACAAAATGCTTGATGATTAAAAAAAAAATACATGAGGATATTTAGAAATAAGTTGCCATGTTCCACTTATATCACCTCATAAAATCTATTTGGAGTGTTGTTAACAATCACTATCAAAAAGGGGTTTTTTTACTCAAGTTTTACTTTTACTCAAGAGTTTTACTTCTAGAAATCCTCCTATAAAACTATTGAATGTACATATGACTTCACTGAAGTTCCATTTTTAATAAATACCAAAAGACTTGAAATACTCTGTTAATGGAAAACTGTTAAAAAATATGATTCATCTGTTCAATGATCTGTTATTAGAAAGAACAAGGTAGATTTACACGTGTGGCAGGAACCATGGTTATGACATACCAGACAAAAAGCCCCTGCTCTCGAGTGGATTCTGCCACATGGGGGCCCTTTGGAACACACGAGAACTGGTCCACAGAATTTCCAAGGTTGTAATCTGGAGAAAAGCAAAACCCACTGCCATGTGTTGATTCCAGCTAGCGGTGGTGTTGTCATTACGTGACTCATAGCAACCCTGTGCACAATAGCTCTAACCCTGCCCTATCCTAGGTCAATCTCACATTCTCTGACCCACCTACCCTCATTATCTCAGTTACTGTGTCAGTTAATCTTATCTGGAGTCTTCCTCTCCTGCACTATCCCTGTACCCTTCCAGGTATGATGTCTCTCTCCAAGGACTGGCCTTTCCTGGCAATATGCCCAAAGTATGTCAGACGGAGCTTCAGAATCCTTGCCTCCAAAGAACAGCTTGGCTATCCTCTCCAGGACAGACCTGTTACTTCTCTTGGTAGTACATGGTATGTTCAATAATCTTCTCCAACACCAACACTCAAAGTCTTCAATTCTTCTGTCATCTTTGGTCATTAGCCATCTCTCTGATGCGTAATAGGTAATTGTGAAGATCATGGCCTGGATCAGGTGCACCTTAGTCTCCCAACTGACCTCATTGCTCCTTAGTACTCTGGAGAAGTCCCGGACAGCAGATTTTCCCAATGAAATTTTCTTTTGATTTTCTGACTGTTGGTGCCAAGAGTGTTGATTGTGGAAACAAGCAAGCTGGAATTGGTAACAACCTCAATCTTTTCTCCATCTATCAGATGCTACCAATTGGTCTATTGTGAGAGTCTTTGTTTTCTTGATATTGAGCTTCAATCCATATTGCAGACAATAGTCTTTGGCCCTCTGTAGCAAACGCTTCAGGCTTTCCTCAATTTTGGCAAGCAAGGTTGTCTCATTTGCATAATGCAAGTTGTTGAGTCTTCCTCCAATCCTCATGCCACATTACTCCTCATAAAATCTAGCCTATCAAATATTCCACATATACATTTAAAAGTTATGGAGACAGGTTTCATCCCTGACACAGTCCTTTTCTGATTTTTAACAATGCAGTGTTTCCTTGCTCTGTTCTGAAGATTGCTTCCTGGGTCCAAGAATAGGTTTCACATGAGCACAATCAAGAGTTCTGGGATTCCCATTCTCTTCAAGATTAGCCACAATTTGTTGTGATCTACACAGTCAAATGCCTTTGTGTAGTCAATGAAACACAGATAGACATTCCTCTGGTACTCTCAGCTTTCAGCCAAGATCCATCTGACATTTTCAATGATATTCCTATGTCATGGACTCTTCTAAACCCAGTTTTTATTTCTAGTAGTTTGCTGTCAATATACTGTTCCAATCTTCAGCAAGATTTTACTTGTATGTGGTAGTAGTGATATCATTCAATAATTTCTATACTCTTTTCTTGGAATGGGAATAAATATGAATCTCTTCAAGTCATTTGGCCAAGTAGCTGTTCTTCAGATTTCTTGGCACAACCTTGTGAGCACATCCAGGGCAGCATCTGTTTGTTGAAATATGTCAATTGATATTCCATCGATTCCTGCAGTCTTGGTTCCCCCCCACACACATGCACTTCCTTCATAGCAGCCTGAACTTCCTCCTTTATTACCATTGTCTTTAGGTCGTATATTGTCACATGAAATTCCTCTGCGCCAGCCAATTCTTTTTAGTACAGTGACTCTGTGTACTCCTTCCTTCTAATGATGCTTCCTCAGTCATTCAATATTTTGTCCATGGCATCTTTAAGTATTATAACTGGAGGCTTAAATTTGTTCTTCAGTTCCTTGACTTGAAGAAACACCAAAACAACTATGAGATATCATCTCACCCCAAGTCAGAATAGCAAAATTTAACAGAAGAGCAAGCAACAAATGCTGGCAAGGTTGTGGAGAAACTGGAAGCCTTATTCACTGTTGGTGGGAGTGTAAAATGCAACCAATGTGAAAGGCAGTATGCTGCTTTCTCAAAAAATTGAAAAGAAAGATACCATTTGATCCAACAATTCCACTACTGGGAATATACCCCTAAGAGACCCAAGCAGATATATGCACACCGGTGTTTATTGTGGCTTTGTTCACAAGAGCAAGAAGTTTGAAACAACCTAAGTGCCCATCAACAAACGAATGGATAGAGAAGTTGTGGTATATTCATACAATGGAATACTACGCTGCATTGAAAAACAAGGAATATAGGACTTTTATTGTAAGAACCACCTTCCCTCTGTAACTTGATTTGTGCCACTATTAGAACCACTACTCGGAATATTATTGCTTTTTAATTTTTGACTCATGTATTCTTAACATGTTAGTTAAATTTGTGTCTTCTCGGCTGCAACACTTCCATGATACATCTTCAAGGATATGAACATGTGCAGCTAAGCACAATTGATAACAGTGCATATAAATTCCAGAATCAATCTCCATAATAGTCTATGTGTTTCCTACTGCCAAAGGGGTCCTTTAGAGTAGTGAGAGAAGATCTTCACCCTGAAATCCACAGGGTCCCTTTTCAGCAGGAAGTAGCTAAGAGAATACGCCATCCCCTTTTCCTTATGAATCAGGGTGAAGTCTCTCTCAGGGAGGAGTGATAGGGAATGGCAAAGGACACACTGACAAAGGAGATTAATCAGAACTGGCTTTGACAAGCACGATGGCAACTGGACAATTAAAACAGACATTCGGTGGGGGGAGAAGAACGAACTGGGGAGGAGGGTAGAAAAAACAATGCAACAATGAATTAATGAAAACCCAAAATCTCTGTAAATGTTCATTAAATCTAAAAAAATTTAATAATAACAAAAAAAGAAAAACAAGGAACTCATGCGATAGTATTCAAAATGGGTGACCCCGGAGAACATTATGCTGAGTGAAGTATCTCAGACACAAAAGGACAAATACTGAATGGTGCCACTGTTGTAAAACAGGACTGACCTCAGGGTTGGGAGGAGACTGAGAAAGATGGGGATAAATAATGTGTATTGCATTGAAACAGATGTAGGAGAAAACTGTTTAAAAGGGATATGTGATTAGGTATTTTTGTCATGACAGGAGTCCAGAGCAAAGGCTGCATAGTGGAGTGGACCTGGGGGGAGGGACTGTAAAACAATGAAAGAATTTTTCTTTTACTTTTACAAGAGGGTAGTGCACTGGGGTGGGGGAGAGTTAGGAGGGGAGAAAAGTGCAACAATGACATAAAAAAGGAAAAAAATTAAAAGAGGGGAAGAAGCAACACACACACACACACACACACACGAAACACTGAGTGAATTTGTCCCGTTTGATTTTCTGACTCCAGCTCTTTGCACATTTTATTAAAATATTTTCCTCTGACTTCCTGTGCTGCCCTCCTTAACCTCTTTAACTTCTTGTTTTCTCACCTTTGCTTTGACTTGTTGGTGCTCTAGTGCAATATTCAGAGTCTGTTCTGACATCCATCTTGGTCTTTTCTTCCTTCTCCGTCTTTGTAATAATCTTTTGTACTCTTCATGGATGATATTCTTGATATCCTGCCACAGCTCAACTAGTCTTCCTTTGCTCATTCGTGTCCAAAGCCTCAAACCTGTTGTTGTTGTTGTTGTTGTTACAAGCCATCGAGTCATTTGCGACTCATAGCGACCCTATGTACAACAGCCCTAAACCCTGCTCTATCCTGTGCCAATCGCATTGCCTCTGACACACCCATCCCG
>NW_006399810.1:54141-58342 GCF_000299155.1 Elephantulus edwardii
CCCTTCTAAACCCAGCCTGGACTTTGGCAGTTCTCTGCTGATGTACTGTTCAAACCTGTTAGCAACCCTCAATTGGGTTTCTGAAGCTCATCTTCTCATCTTCATGAGAGAAGATTGTCCATCTTTCTCCCTCAGAGTGGCTGGTGGATTTGAACTGCTCACCTTTTAGTTAGCAACCCAGCACATTATACACTATACCACAGGGCTCCTCTGACCAAAGCAGACTGTCTGTTTCCTCCCTCTGAGTGCCTGGTATTTGAACTACCAGCCTGCCTGTAATCACTGCACCACTAGGGCTTACTCTTTATGGTGGGTTGTTGTTCTTTTCCATCAATCACAGCTGACCATCCAGCAGGTTTTCAGAGGCAGTATTAATTACATGGGAGGAGATTGCCCATCCTTCTCCTGGGGAGCAGCTGTTGGATTCAAACCATGTGCCTTTCCTTTTATGATGTTGTTGTGCGAAAAACTAAGGTCTAGAGCAATGTTTAGTGTGCTTCCAGTTGCTTAAAGGAAACATATAATATGCATACAAACACATAGTTACCGACAGAAGATAGTTGGAGGCCTGTGTTCATAAAAGCAGAGAAAATTTGTGACTTCTGCCTCTGAGAAAGAGATGGAATCTGTGAAGAGGGATAGGTTCTGCTTTTTACTCACTCTGTACTGTTTGAGGGGGTTTTGTGTTCAAATGTACTACAGCTTTATTTACTTTTATTTTGCTTTGTTTTATTTGCATTTTGAAATATCACATAACGGCAGGTGAAGTGAATTGTATAAGAACTATGGGAGTAATTTTTTAACAGCTTTTAAACTGAGAGTTTTTTCTAGGTTGCAGCCTTCTTTATGCATTTACAAAAAAATCATCAAATTTAAAAGTTGCTTAATCCTTCCCTCCTCAGTTTCAGTTTCAGCAAGCAGGGTTGTATCATCTGAATAACGCAGATTGTTGGTAAGTCTGCCTCCAATCTTGATGCCACACTTCTCCTCTTAGAGCCCAGCCTCCCAGGTAATTTGACGGCACATAACATAATAGGTTTTGCTCTTTTCTTCCCTTGGACTATACTCACTGTCCATCCATCTGCCTTCTAATTCTGATTTGAAGAAGAGTCTGCCTGAGTACCATGTAAATGTAAGCTGTCATTTTAACGTTGTTATGTGTGCTATTATAATTTCATTGGGTTGAACCTTCCTGGCCTGTGAAGAAAGAGGTCTTGCCATTCTGGTTAAAATCTAGCTCCAGATATTTTCTTTTCTTTAAATTATGCTAGTTCATTTACAAACTTTGAACACATTATTTTCCAGAACAGATTCTTCCAATTTCCCTTACCCCCCACCACCCGTCAAATTGTACAACTCCATAATTTTCTAGTGGCAAAATCTTGGATAGTTTTAGAAGATCTGTAAAATAGGGAGGAAAAACTCATTGGTGGGTTATTGGGAAGATTTATTAGGACTTTGTGTGCACCATGAAGTAGAAGGTAGGTTCCTGTAGCACGAGCAGCACTGTCCAGGAAGGTGGCTGCTTCGCTTTTGTATCACTGGTCTCTAAGTGACTGGTGTGATTAGTCATCTCCAGAGGGCCCATCAAGGGTCCACTCTCCACTTAGTAGAAAGGGCCAAATTTGGGTCCCTAAACAGGGCAGGGTCCAGAGCTGTGGTACAGATCACAGGAGACTCGATGGCACATAACAACAACAACAATATGGAAGGAATAACAGATCTCTGGTGGCTCTGTTGCTGAGACATTTGACTACTAACCAAATTGTTAGGTTCCATTGCCTCAATTCTGACTCGGTGACTCTAAACAACAGATCGACCCTCGCCGTACCTGCCATCTCTGCTTTCCTTGAGTCACTGTTACTGTCATTGTGTTAGTTCATCTTGTTCACTGCTCCTTCTCTCTGTGCTAGACACTCCGCCTTTCCAAGCATGATGATTTTTCCATGGACCCACCTCTCCTGACAGTGTGCTCAAATTATGTGAGTTGACATTTCCCTGCCTTTGCCTCTAAGGAGAACACGAGCTGTGCTTCCTCAAGGCAGACTTGTTTGTTCTATTGGCAGGCCATGACTGTTCATTACTCTTCTCTGATACCACAAACCAATGGCCTCAGTTCTTCTTCTGTCTTCCTTATTCATTGTCATCATTTCACATGCATAAGAAGCAAGGCAGCTTGATTGAACCCATCAAGCTTTCCAAGGGACACAGAGGAGGCAGTGTGCTTCTGCATGGATTTTGTCATGGAAACACTATGGGCATTTACAGAGCACCCTATAAGGTTACTGGAAGCTGCTTCACTAGGGAGCAGTGGGATGGGAACAGTGAGTATTCCTGGTTAAGGCCGTCTTGTCTCTTTTTTCTTCTTAAGGAAAAACTCCAAACTTTCTCAACACATGAGATCTACAAGGCAGGCTGGCTGCTCTTAGCTTTTCGACAGTTGTTATTCATGTAAGTTTAATGTTCAGAATCTTTCCTTTCTTTCACAATAACATACTGTTTATCATAAGATAAACACCAATCTAATAAAATCTAATAATAAAAAACGGATCCATAGTCAACACCCTTGGTACCAGAAGTCAGGAGATGCTATGGGATCTCTCCAAAATACTGAGGAGCAATGATGTCAGTTTGAGGACCAACATACACTTGACTCAGGCCATACATCAGAGAGATGGACAGTAAATAAGTATTACAGAATTGATGCCTTTGAGTTATGGTGTTGGAGAAGAGTTCTGAATATCCCATAGACTACCAAAAGAACCTAGAGAGGGTTAAACCAGGCTATTCCTTGGAGACAAAGATTCTGGGGCTTTGTCTGACATACTTGGGACATGTTTCAAGGAGAGACAGGTCTTTGGAGAGGGACATCATGCTGGGTAGAGTAGAGGGACAGCGCAGGAGGGGAAGACCCTCTATGAGGTGGATTGATTCAGTGACTGGGGTAATGAAGATAGGTGTATCAGAGACAATAAGATTGGCACAGGATAGAGCAGGGTTTAGGGCTGTTGTACATAGGGTCGCTATGAGTCACAAATGACTCGACGGCACATAACAACAACAACAAACAACCAAAAGAACAAGCGGACATGTCCCGGAAAAGGTGAACCAGAGTGCTCTTTGGAGGAAAGGATGGTGAAGTTTTATCTCGCATACTTTGAACATGTTGCTAGGAGAGGCTATTCTTTGAAAATGGGTATCTGCTTGGAGAGATGGAGGGTCAATGAAAGACAGGAAAACCCCCAATGAGGTGAATTGACACAGTGACTACGGCAATGGCTCAAGTGTATCAGAGAAGATGAGGATGGCACAAGACAGAATCCAGGTCTGTTGTTCAAAGGGTCACTGTGAATTATACTTGACTCAAAAGCACCTAACAACTATAATAGCAACAACTTTAGAAGAACTCTGTTAATATTTGGATTTTTTAAAACACAAGTCTTCCAGCAACAAATTCTCTTACCTTTTTTGATTGTCTCAAAATGTCTTTATTTCTCCTTAGTTTTTGAAATATGTGTTTTGTTCAGCAGTCATTGTCTTCCAAGATTTTAATCATAATATCTTCTGGGTCCCGTTGCTTCTGTTGCAACCATCAGTCTAACTATTGTTCTTTTAAAGGTAATTTTTTGGGGAGGATATTTTGATTTTATTTTAAATCTTCTTCCCTCTCCCCTCTGCCCTTTGCTTTTGGTGATCTGATTATGACATACCTAGGTATTTTTCTTTGTATTTCCTGTTTGAGGTTTGTGGATACTTATGTATTATTGTGCACAACTATAGTTGTACAGATGTTGCTGTTGTTATGTGCCATCAAGTCGCTTGTGACTCATAGCAACCCTATGTACAATAGCCCTAAACCCTGCTCTATCCTGTGCCAATTGCACTGTCTCTGACACACACATCCCGATTACCCCAATCACTGAATCAATCCACCTCATAGAGGGTCTTCCCCTCTTGCACCGACCATCCACCCTCCCAAGCATGATGTCCCTCTCCAAGGACCTGTCCCTCCTTACAGCATGTCCAAAGTATGTCAGATGAAGCCCCAGAATCCTTGCCTCTAGGGAGCAGCCTGGTTTAACCCTCTCTAGGATGAATCTGTTTTTATTGGCAGTCCATGGTACATTCAATACTCTTCTCCAGCACCACAGCTCAAAGGCATCAATTCTCCTTCTATCCTCCCTAGTCATTGTCCAACTCT
>NW_006399810.1:58496-60433 GCF_000299155.1 Elephantulus edwardii
GCAATACTTTTTTTTATTTCCAGGCTACTGGTACCAAGAGTGTTGACCGTGGAGCCGAGCAAACTGAAGCTATGAACAATCTCAATCTCTTCGCCATCCATCCTGATGCTACCAATTGGTCCAGTGGTAAGAATCTTTGTCTTCTTGACACTGAGCCTCAATCCATACTGATGGCTACAGTCCTTGACCCACTGCAGCAAGTATTTCAGGTCCTCCTCAGTTTGAGCAAGCAGGGCTATGGTAAATTCTCAACCTTTGTTGTTGTTGTTGTTATGTGCCGTCAAGTCACTTGTGACTCATAGCAAACCTATGTACAAGAGCCCTAAATGCTGTTCTATCCTGTGCCAACCTCGCCGTCTCAAACATACTCATTCCCACCACGCCACTCACAGAATCGATCCATCTCATGGAAGGTCTTCCTCTCCTGTGCCGTCCCTCCACTCTCCCAAACATGATGTCCCTCTCCAAGGTCCCTCCTTGCAACATGCCCAAAGTATGTCAGACGAAGCTTCAGAATCTTTGAAACCAAGGAGCATTTCGGCTTCACCCTCTCCAAAACAAACCTGTTTGTTCTCCTAGCAGTCCATGGTATATTCAACACTCTTCTCCAGCACCTTTACTTCTTTAAATATTGCCAACTCAAGTATTGCTGCTAACTCAGGATCTCTTGTTAACATGCAGAGTCTCTAATTACACAGATGCCTTTTCCACTATGTCCAATATATTTTTTATGCTCTTTTCCACATTGTTATTATTTTTTTTTAATTTTTTCTAGGTGCTTCTGCCTGGATATTTTCTATCATGAAGTCATTCATGCAGTCTAGTGGTAAGAAGCTGCACTGCAATGCCAAAGGCATATGGTTCGAATTCACCAGCTGCTCCACAGGAGAAGAAGGCTGAACAATCTCCTTCCATGCCATTAACTGCCTCTGAAAATTCACTGGCGGGTCAGCTATGGGTCAGTTGTGACTCATTGGTACATAACAACAACAACAACAACAATAATCTGTTTTTAAACTGATAATGTAATGTTTTGAGCTCCACAATAAAAATATAGATATTAAAGAAATATGAAAGACAATAATTATGAAAACAATCAAACAAAAAAGGATATCTAGTTGATCTCAAAAAAGAACAACAAAAAAGGGTTATTTGATTTCTACCAGAACCATTTTATGATGGAGTAGGTGTCAGAACAGAGCACAGTCGTAAACTGGGGAATGCCTGTGTCTGCACTACCTGGGATCTGTTTCTATTGTGTGTGCATTTCTTTTTCCTTAGCCCTGTCTCTTTATCCAGGGTACAGAAGAGCAATGATGTTAGTCTGGGTAAAGTGCCCCTAATACAAGCCATGGTCGTTGCAATCACTTGTTAAGCATCAGAGAGCTGGACAATGACTAAGGATGACAGAAGAAGAATTGATGCCTTTGAGCTGTGGTGATGGAGAAGAGGATTGATAATATACCATGGACTGCTAAGAGAAAGAACAGATTCGTTCTGGAGAGGGTTAAGTCAGGCTGCTCTTGGAAAGCAAGGATTCTGAAGCTCTGACTGACATACTTTGGGCATGTTGCAAGGTGGGATCAGTCTTTGGAGAGGGACATCATGCTTGGGATGGTAGAGGAACAGTGCAGGAGAGGGAGATTCTCAATGAGATGGATTGATTCAGTGACTTGGGTAATGAAGGTAGGTGTGTTAGAGACAATAAGATTGGCATAGGACAGAGCAGGGTTTAGGGCTGTTGTACATAGGGTCACTATGAATCACAGGTGACTCGACGGCATATAACAACAACAATCTCTGTATATGCCTACAGTATTATTTTTTAAGTTCAAGATCTTGTATATGAAGAGTGTAGAGGCTTCCACCGATGTTAATTTCTCATAGATTGTTGTTGTTGTTGTTGTTGTTGTTGTTGTTGTTGTTGTTGTTATGTG
>NW_006399810.1:60898-65483 GCF_000299155.1 Elephantulus edwardii
ACTTTGGAGAGGTCCCTAACAGCAGACTTTCCCATGGCAATGCACCTTTTAATTTCCTTGCTACTGGTGCCAAGAGTATTAACTGTGGAGCGAAGAAACTAAAGCTATGAACAATCTCAATCTCTTGACCATCCATCCTGTTGCTTCCAATTGGCCCAGTGGTGAGAATCCTTGTCTTCTTGATATTGAGCCTCAATCCATATTGGAAGCTGCAGTCCTTGACCCTCTAAAGGAACACCTTAATGTAACTAAGTATTAAACTGATTTGAAGCTAGATTTCAATCCTTTGAAAAACTTTTATAAGGAGCCCTGGTGTAGTGCATGTATTGAGCAGTTAACCCAAAAGTTGATATTTTTTAACCCATTGGAAGAAATAACGGTAGTCTCCTCCTGTAAAGATTTATGGCTTCTGAAAGGAGATGAAGGAATGAAGTCTATGGCAGAGAGTTTTTGGTGTAAAGGCTTAGTGCAAGTTCAACGATCCATTGTTCATAGGGTAACTGTGAATCACCATTGATTCAATAGCAAACAACACTGACACTGACTCTTCTGTTTAAGGTGTTGCCCTATGAGTTCCAGATGAAAATATGAGGTGGTTAACAGACCCCTTTGCTTTGCTGGGCTCTGGACCAAATGATTTCTTTAATCTAGCATCGTGAGAGTGTCTTTAACTCTGATGTCTCAGTTTCTTTGCAGCCACTTCTTTGTTCTGCTTCCCTAACTTGTGGTCTCCTCTATTATTAAGTAGCAAGTAGGTAGAGACAAAAGCCAATTCGTTTTATATGAACCACTTCTCTGCACTTTCTTTCACTCCAGAATTTTGACATCTCAAGTACTGGTTACCGTGGTATCCAAGAACTCCATACAGTGTTTGCCTCTCCAACGACTCTGCTGAACCACCTTTTTGGCCTCTTAACCGCTTTCTGTCCGCTCCTCAGTCCTCTCATCTCTACCTCTTATTCTGATGAGTCAACAGATGTCTTGATGGGAGTGTAGAGTGCTGGGCTGATCTTAGCGAGCACCCCTTCTCTTGGGAATCTTGACCTTCAAACTCTGGCTGCCTTGATATATCTTCAATGCCCTTGAACTTAATTTCTTTTTTGTTGGCTCTTCTAGTTGTTTTCAGGGAGGATTTTTTTAAATCTTATAAGCTAGTTGGTGATAGCTGGAAATAGAAGCCAAAGAGCCATGTGAAATACAGGAACTGCTCAAAGTTACAAAGTTAAGGAGGGCACTGCAATTCTGAAGGCACACAGTTCAAGGCCATCAGCTGCTCTGTGGGAAAAAGATGGGCAATCTCCTCCAGTGTGACTAACTTCCCCTGAAAACCCATCAGAAGGTCAGTTATGGGTTGGTTCTGGCTCGATGGTATACAACAACAATAACTTTTTAAAAAGGTAATATAATGATCTACAGAAGAGTAGTGATATAAAAATAACCAATGAGATAGGTATCCCCATTTTTACAAAGGAGTAAACTGGGGAGAAGGAGTCTAAGCTAGGCATCAAAACTTGTAGAGTTGGTAAATAACAGTTCTGGGATTTGAATCCATGACTTCATCACACTCTCTTGACAGAAAATTAGACCATCAAACAAGTTCTTGGTGTGGAGAAATCAATATGCCCTCTTGATCCCCAAAAGTTATAACAAGAAATGTGAAAGATGCAAAAATCTTTATTCCATAGTGTTCTTGGGAATGCACAGAATCATTCTCCACAGTATTTCCTGCAGGCCTTACAGACTGGGAACTTGCAGATCCAAAATACAAATGGCTTGATTTTCAAGTGAAAGCTGAACCCTGAAGTTACATTTTATCTCTGATTCTTGCTTCTTTTTATGTGTTACTATATGAACTCAGTAAAACATATAACAATTGTGAGAACAGAGTTTAGGATGTTTAATATAATAGCACAGGAGTCTGGTCCACCAGCTGCGCCTCAGGAAAAAGGTGGGTGATTTCTGCCTGTGTAATTTACAGCCTATGAAAACCTACTGGAGGGTCAGCCTGGACCACTTCCAACTTGATGCCAATGAATGAGTGCAATTAGTACAGGCCATGTAGGCAGTCTGGGTCAAAATCAAACTCAGGGTCCATTTTCTAAGCTGTGGATCAGTATGGAGAAAGGATACTTCTTTCTTATTCAGGCTTTGGGGCGAATCCTGGAATCTACTCATAATCCATCATGACACCCCCCTCCCCCTGCTTTCTTTTTTTATTTGTTTTGTTGTGAGTGAAAGTTTATGAATCATGTTAGTTTTTCATTTATACACATTTTGTTTATAACATTAATGACAGTTAATAAGATTAATTAGTATAATTAATTAATCATAACTTCTGTTCAATCTCATGTATTGCCTTTTCCTTCAGCCAACATATGTGCATTGTAGCAGCAGTCAGGTTATCAAAAGACTTATTGTTCTGGACAAATCTGCTGTCAAGAACCTCTTGAAGATACTAATGAGCAAGGATATCAGTTTAAAGACTTAAGTGCACTTGACACAATCCATGGTTGCATCATATGCATGTGACTGTTGGACAATGCATAGGAAGATCAGAGAAGTATCTGTGCCTTTGAATTGTGGCATTGGCGAAGAGTACTGACTATCCCATAGAGCACTGACTATCCCATAGAGTACTGAAAGAAAAAATCAATCTTAGACAAAAGATGATGAGACTTGATCTCACATACTTTGAGCATGTTATTAGGAGGCACAAGTTCTTGGGGGGAAAAAAACATCAAGCTTGGAAAACTAGAGTAGAAGCAAAAGAGAGGCAGATCTTCCATGAGATGAATTGAAACAGTGGCTTCAACAGTGGTCTTGAGCTTGGTAGGGATCTTGAGGCTGCTGCAGG
Source organism: Elephantulus edwardii (assembly GCF_000299155.1). Taxonomy (NCBI): domain Eukaryota; kingdom Metazoa; phylum Chordata; class Mammalia; order Macroscelidea; family Macroscelididae; genus Elephantulus; species Elephantulus edwardii. The sequence continues at coordinate 63,753 of NW_006399810.1, forward strand.
GTAGGGTAAGGTATTGATCTGTTGTTCACAGGGTCTCTGTAGGTCCAGTTGACTTGACAGGACCCACACAACCACAATAATTATAGATTTATTAGTCTTTACTCTCCGCTTCCTCTCTTCTTATCCCTTGTTCTTCCTTCCAGTCGTTCCCATCTAAGGATGATTTTGTGCAAAAATCTTTCCTTAGCTTTTTGTAACAGTGGTCTTATATAATAATTATCTTTTTGTGACTGACTTAATGTCACTCAGCATAATTTATTCTATATTCATTCTTGTGATATAATGTTTTGATAATTCTTTACCACTTTTTCATGTTACCTAATAGTTCCTAGTGTGAATGTACCAGAATTTCCTTAACCATCTGTTGATAGACACTTGAATTACACATTTTAGCCACAACAATTGGATAAGAAAATTGCCTAACCCCAACAGCAGGCTGTCACATGCTTCTGCTTATTTGGTGACTCCTGTATAGGAAACTGGAGGTTGGATAATACTGGGTCAGAGTAGAGAGATAGGGGATAAAAATCACCAGGCATTCTTCAGAAAGGAAGGAACCAGACTAGTTTATTATTTCCAAATTCATCCTGTGGTATTAGGTCCAATCTTTTTATTTAGTGGATCCCCAGAGAAGAAAACTCCAAGTGGAAGCAGCAGTCAGGCTAATTGTCAACAGTTGCATTTTCTCTGTTGATTTAATAGCACGGAATGGCCAAGCATTTCTTTCCTAAATAATGACACAGCTTTACTCCATAATAAGGAACTCCAGATTTCTCAAAAAGCTACTTCTGCATATTTAGCCCACTGGGAGTGGTGATTTCTTCTCAGACTGTGGATTCAGAACAGTTTAGAATTGTTTCTCTCTAGAAGCTGAGTACTCCTGTTTCTACAACCAATCAAGACATAGTTCTAAAAAAAGATTAGTCAGGCATATTCTTATAAAGCAATAAAAATGATCTGTTTTGTATTTAAACAGAGCTAACACAATTTTGTGGTGCAAAGTTGTGGTGCTGGAGAAGAGTGTTGAATATACCATGGACTGCTAGGAGAACAAACAGGTTTGTCCTGTGAGGGTGAAGCCAGAATGTTCCCTGGAGTCAAGGATTCTGAAGCTTTGTCTGACATACTTTGGACATGTTGCAAGGAGGGACTGGTCCTTGGAGAGAGACATCATGTTTGGGAGAGTGGAGGGACGGCGCAGGAGAGGAAGCCCCTTGATGAGATGGACTGATTCTGTGAGTGGAGTGGTGGGAATGAATGTGTTTGAGACAGCGAGGTTGGCACAGGATAGAACAGCCTTTAGGGCTCTTGTACATAGGGTTGCTATGAGTCGTAAACGACTCAATGGCACATAACGACAACAACAACAACACAATTTTGTGCAGTAGTTTCAGAGTATCCATCTGACAAGTAGCTTTCTACAAGTACTTTCATTTATCTTGGGATCATTTTAAGTGAAAATTCTGGGGATGGCCAAATTTAAAAAAAAAAAAAAACGAACACAAAACCCACACTGAATTTTATACAAATTTCCAGCAGAATTTTCAAATCTTTTGGCATAATTTTTCTAAGTTAAATAATTCATAGATAGTTTACTTAGGACCCTCATAACATGTTGTTGTTGTTGTTGTTATGTGCCGTTGAGTCACCTGCGACTCATAGCGACCCTATGTACAACAGCCCTAAACTCCGCTCTGTCCTGTGCCAATCGCACTGTCTCTGACACTCCCA
>NW_006399810.1:66113-81455 GCF_000299155.1 Elephantulus edwardii
TCAGTTTCAGCAAGCAGGGTTGTGTCATCCGCATAACGCAGATTGTTGATAAATCGTCCACCAATCCTGACCCCACATTTCTCCTCATAACATAGGGCTTTTTATATATAGTACTTTTTTAATATTGTACTTGATACATGGAGGCCTGTTTGTGACAATGAAATAGTTTTATTATTTCCTGTCTCCCTGGAAAAATGGAATTTTCAAGTTGGAACCAGTTCCTCTAAAATAAATCTTAAAAAAAAATTAAAAAGATTCCATTGTTAAAATAAGGTGTAACACAACCCCAAGCCAGCCCATGCTTTGAGTCAGTGCCGACCCAGTGACCACATAGGCCAGGGTAGAACCAAATGTAGGATTGCCAAAGCCATAATCTAATGGAAACAGGCTGCCATAGCTTTTCTTTTTTTTTTTTTTCCTCTGAGCAACTGACGAGTTCAAACTTCAGACTTTTTGATTACAGCTAAGTACTTAACCATGACGCTACTAGAGTTCTTAAATATTATAGGACAGGAAACACAGTTCAGATCTTTTTTAACTCCAGGTGGTAACCAAATAGACTATTTTTAGATACCTAAGCCTCTTCTGTGGATACAATAGCTGAATGATCTCAACTACTAACAAGTCCTTGGAAAGCTTGGTACTTTTCCCAACTGTGTTTAGGGGATTTTGCACCCAAATATTACTCTGGCCAAAGGTAGTTGGGGAAAGAGAATAACTGGTAAGAATTCATTAGTATTAATTCATTCTTATTAGTCAATTTTTTAAGCTCCATCTCTCATACTTTGGGCATGTGGCCAGGAGGGACCAGTTCCTGGAGAAGGACATCATACTTGGCAGGATGGAGGGGCAACTCCAGAGAGGAAAACCCTGGATGAGATGGAGTGACTCAGTTACTCGGGTCATGGGAGCAGGTGTGTCAGAGACAGTGAGAATGGCTCAGGTTCACAGCTACTGTACATTAGGTTGCAATGGGTCACAGAAGACTCAATGACACATAACAATGACAAATGGTACAGATGGTTAAACCATGTAACTGCTAACTGAAACATTAGTGGCTCAAGTTCGTCCAGAGGTGATTGGGTCTACTCCCATGAATAGAATTTAACTGAAGAAAACTCCCTCATAACATAGGTTTTTACATGAAGGACTGTTCTACTCTGATACAAACATGGAGTCTCCATAAGCAGGAACTGGCTTGACGGTAACTGGTGCTAACAGCTGCTATGGTTTGAGAATTATGCACTCACAAGTTTGTATTATTATTTCGTTTTCCTCTTCATGGGCAGTCCTATGAGCTAGCTATATGGAAATCTACATAGGAGGAAACTGAACTTTAAGCATGATTAAATTACTTTTCTATTAGTATAGTGTTGAATTTTAACCTATATCTTTGCCATTCTTCTGATTGTTTTCTTTTTTTTTTCTCTTCCCCCTTTCCATTACCTATCCCTCCTTCCACCCATCAAATTGTGTGACCCTATGATTAAGCGCCCCCTCCTCTTGTATCATAGTACTTATTCTACAATAATGGTCTTATACCATCCACCCCCCCTTTATGAGACTTAGTTCACTCAGCATAATGTTCTCCAGTCCCTCCCGAGTTAGGTAGTAATTTACAAAATCATTGCTCCTGCGTGCTGCCTAGTAGTCCATTGTGTGAATGTACCACAATTTCTCTGTCATTCTTTTAAAATATAATGAGGTGGGGAAATGGTTAAAGGAAGAAAACACTGTAAATGAATACAGTCTTTTTGAAAAGCAGTTTTGAAATGTTTATCAGAAACTAACAATTTTTCATATACTTTGACAGTTTTCTTTCTAAGGTATTGATCAGCAGTTTGGGTAATGATTATATATGCAATCATGCCTTCTACAATATTCTTTCTAAACAATTTTTTTTAATGGGGAAACACTCACTTTGTTTCACTTAGAGGTGATGTCCCTCTCAGGCTGGAACTGGCTCTTGGTGCTGTGGCCTTGGTGCCCTTGAGCAAACAGAAGTGCGCGCGGTCTTGCCTGATGTCCTGCACTCTCCAGCGGTGACCATGTCCCCGATCTGGACGACTCTGAAGCAGGGGGACGGGGCCTGGACATGTTCTTGTGGTGCTTCTGTAAGCGACTGTTCTTGCAGATGTGATGGAGGCTCCTTCACCTTCATCACCACGCCGGGCAAGGCTCGCCCTCGGATGGAGTCATCACCAGTCAAAGGGCATTTCTGGTCACTGTAGGTGACCTCTGTGGGCGTCTGGAAGCCCTGATCACCATTCTAGCAATCACGGGGGAGCTTCTCCTAGCCGATGTCACCCCACAGCACCCTCTGCTTTGTCCTGGATGATGGTAGGCTGCTCTGTCACAGTGCCTGTCATCTTATTTGTCCTGGATGATGGTAGGCTGCTCCGTCACAGTGCCTGTCATCTTATTGGTTGCTTGGAAAAAGGTATTTCTAAACATTTTTAATATGAACTGAAGCCTCTAATGAGCACATAATATAAATTCTGTCATAGACATATCTTATTGCTATGAAATAAATGTGTGATTATTAAAACATAAAAGTAACATGGGAAATGCTTATAATTTGTTATTAAATGATAAAGAACCCACATGTACCTCTCTCTCTCATTGTTATAACCTGTCAGGCCAGAACCGACACATAGCTGACCCTCCAGCGAGTTTTCAGAGGCTCTCAATCACACAGGAGGAGACTGACCGTCCTTCTCCTTTGGAGCGGCTGGTGGACTTGAGTTACCTGCCTATGGGTTGACAATGCAGCTCCTTACTGGAAAGCCAAGGAGCTCCCTGTGTATGTATATTGAACCCAATCTCTTGAAAGAAGTGCAGCCAGAACAATCCTTAGACATTATGAGGTAGAACCAGCTTGGCAGTATCCAATAACAATTATGTCAAAAGTAAAATATATGCATAGTAAAATGGAAAAGAAAAATGTCAACAGTGGACATTTATAGCTAATAAGATTATAGCACATTTATCCATATGGCTGGTGCATACGCCTATTGTACTTTTCTGGGATCTCTGGTGGCAAGTGGTAAGAAGCTGCCCTGTAATTCTGAAGGCATGCGGTTCAAATCCACCAGCTACTTCACCAGAGACACTCTGTCTCATGTGATCAACTGCCTCGGAAATCCCGCTGGAGGGTCAGTTCTGTCTCAACAGAAAACACCAACAATTACACTTACTGTATTTTAAAAATTCCCTAATTGGTTACAAATGACCTATCATAATCAGAAGAAAATATTGATTTTGTTTAAAGTGAACAATGATAAAGAAGTCAGCAATTTCCACTGACAACAGAACACCTCTTTCCCCTTGAGATTAATATTTTTTTAATGCTCGCTTTTTCTATGTAACTTCTGAGATGTCCCTTAGAAGAAATCTGTATCTCAGCCAGGCGTCTTCTGGGCAGAATGAAGTTTTGTTTATTCTGACTTGTGTTTGAGATTGTAGTTGTTGATGTTGGAGAGTGTGGTCACTTGAAATCCCTGGGCATTCTCTGCGTGGGGTGAAAAGAGTGCAGAGACAGAGCTGAGAACAGAGAAGGGGATGCACTAATCAAAGAGTCTCAGAAATGGAGAACAAGGTGAGAAGATTCTTTGGAACTGACACTAATGAAGTTAAGAGACAATAACACTTACAACGTAAAAGTGCCATTAGAGATTTGCGAATACTTTTTCTCATTTATTCAATAAATATTTATAGCCTTCTGTGTTAAAGATTTTGTGTTAAATGCCTTAGGAAAAATAATATAAATCAGGTACAATGCACCCATGCTGCTGTTTGTGTTTTTATTAAGACGATAGAGCATCTTTAATCAAGAGAGCAGAGAAGCTCTGAATTTAGTTAAGAGGCCAGTAAGAGGAGTCTTTAGATCCACTAGAGGTTTGCACATTTATCCATATGGCTGGTGCATAACAAATCTTAGTAAAATTCATAAAGTCTCAGAGTCCTTGACACATGGAGTCAGAATGCTGGCTCAACCTGACCCCTCAGGGGGTTTGAGGTTTTAAACCCCACAAGAGGAGATTACCTGTCTTTCATCCATGGAGCAGCTGATGGATTCCAACCACCTGGCAATGCAACTCTCTATCCACTGGGCCACTAGAGCTGCCTAGTAATGAATGAAAGGGAAGTTTACATTGCACCTCTCCATCTAGACTGCAGGTATAAGTGGGTGAGGAAGCAGGCAGACTTTCATTCTTCAGGCTCCCTGGCTGTGCAATGCTTAAGTGGCTGGCTTCCACCTGAAAAGTCGCCAGAACCCTCCCAACCACAGTTGGTGAAAAGACCTGGCCATCTGGTTCTAGAAAGATTACTGAGTAGGGAGCCCTATGGGTCAGCTCTGCTCTATTTCCCAGGGTCTCTGTGAGCCAGAATTTACTGCAAGGAACTTCCAACACCAATAATTCAAGGCAAATCCTGAGTAGTGTGAATAACAAATCCCCTCAGCTGCTCCCAGGATATAGGTTTGAGCTCATCCACAGGTGTCTTGGAAGGAAGACTTTGGGATCTAATTTCTTAAAATGAGCCATTGAAAGTGTTATGCAGCATGGCCATCAAGTGTCAGAATGGACTCAAATTCTATTTTTTTTTAAATGGATTTAGCTCTGTTTTTCTCATAGGCTTTTTCAGTGTTCTTAGATTGGATTCTCTGGCCAATATCATGCATGTTGTGTTGTTGTGTGCCCTGGAGAAAGAACTGACCCCTAGCTGACCCTCCAGTGGATTTTCAGAGGCAGTAAATTGCAAAGGAGGAGATTACCCATCCTTTTTCTGCAGAGCAGTTGGTGGGTTCAAACTGTATGTCTTTGGGGTTACAGTACAGCTTCTTACCACTAGGCCAACAGAGCTGCCTAATATCATACGTGTTGTGCTGTTCTTGTGTACCATGCTGATGGTGGGTTTTCAGAGGCAGTTAATTATCTGAAAGATTATGCGTCTGTATCTCATAGAGTAGTAGTTGGTGGGTTCTAACGATAGGTCTTTGGGATTACAGAACAGTTTCTTACCCCGAGGCCACCAGGGCTCCTTCATATCAAGCATATTGTTGTTGTTAGGTGCTCTTGAGTTGAGTACACCTCATTGTGAACAGCCAGCCTGAACCCTGCTCTATCTTATGCCATCTTCATCCTCTCTGAGACACTATAGCACATTGCTGAAGTAATAAAGTCAATCCATCTCACTGGGGGTCTTCTTCTTCTTCACTGACCCTCCATCTTTCCAAGTATGATGCCCTTTCCCAAGGAATAGCCTCACCTAGCTACACATCCAAACTATGAAAGATGAAGCTTCATCATCCTTGCCTCCAAGGAACACTGACCACACCCTTTTCAGAACATACATGTTTGTTCTTTTGACAGTCTATGGGATATTCAGTAGTACTCTTCTCTAGCACCACAACTCAAAAGCATCAACTCCTCTGTCATCTTTGTCTATTGTCCAATTCTCTGATGCGTAACAGGTGATTGAGAAGACCATGACCTGAATCAAGTGCACCATAGTCTTCAAGGTGACATGTTTGCTCTCTAGCATTTTGGAGAGGTCCCTAACAGTAGATTTGCCCAATCCATCTCTTGATTTCCTGACTTCTGGTATCAATGCTATTGATTGTTGATCCAAGCAAGATTCAGTCATTGACAGCTGACTCCATCTGTCATAGTGGGAATCCTAGAACTGTTAATGGTGCTCATATGGAATCTCCTAGACTAAGGAGCTTTTGTGTGAACAGAACAAGGGAACACTGCATGGTTTAAGGTCAGGAAGGGTGCAAATGAGGGTTATATACTTTCTCCATACCTATTCAATCAGCATGAAGCTGGACTCTATGAAGAGACATATGGTATCAGGATTGGAAGAAGACTCATCAACAACCTCCTTTATGCTGATGACACACACAACTTTGGTTGCTGAAGCTAAGGAGGATATGAAGCTTTCTCCACATCAACTTTTGGTATGGATTACATCTCAACATCAAGAAGACAAAGATCTTCACCACAGACACAATAGTCAACATAATGACAGATGGAATATCATGCATAGTGAGTCTTGATACTTTTGCAATCCTGCAAAGCCCCTCGGGACATACAGTACCACTCGTAACTGACATTGCCTGGTCTGATCACACTCTCTCTCCAGCCACTTTTCCACTATGCTCTTGTTAGCATCGCTTCAAGGTGGAGAAAGAAGAGAAATGGAAAGTTTGAAGAGTTAAAAATGAGGGACACAGACAATGGGAGAAAGGAAAGCGAAGATTGCTTTGATAGGAGACTAGAAGGGCCTGTTGCCCTTTCTTCATTTTCTATTGTTTATTTGATTCAAATCTCCAGAATTTGTTGGCCATCACTGCAGTTTGTACTGTTATATAACTAAGTTGTGCTTCCAATCTGAAGGTGAAGTGTGGGGTTCAAATTCAATGACTGCTCCTTGGGAGGAAATAAGCTTCTGAAGACTTGCTGGAAGGTTTGCTATGAGTCAATTCCAACTCAATAGCAATGAGTGAGAAAGAGTGATAGAATTAATTCAATTTATCTCTTTACAGTATTCTTAACTACTGACCACTGTACATGGAACAAATCCTTGTGAATGCTTTCTACAGACGAGACTGTGGTGGGTGTCAGGAATACAGCGGACAACAATGAGTCCATAACTTCATTGAGTGGTAGCATGGGTGGGAAGCAGACACTGAAAAAAAATTACAAAAGTGGTTAATGGTTTAAACATGGAGCTATGCTAGCATAGAAGTGTGCACCCAGATTATAATGAAGAACAAAAATAAACTCTGGAAATTATTTTCTGAGTAAGATACTCACAGAGATCCATTAGAAGTACTTCTAATTCTTTCTCTGAACTTCATTAACACCAAGAATGTTAAGATAGAGGTCAGAAACTCAAGTCCATCCTGTGGAATGCATTTTGATCACAATGTCTCGAGCATCTACAGAGTATGACACTTGGAGCTGACAGGCCATGAGTGACATCCAGGTGATCTGCGTGCAGAGTGGATACCCTTTCTTTACATCAGAGCCTCATCATTCTTTTGAAGTACCTGAGGTGAAAAAGTTCTCTATTTAAAAAAAATCTATTTAGATTATGACAGCAAATGTTAATAGATCATTTGTCTGTGTATGCGCTCTTAGAGTCTCCTGCCAACTACGTTATGTTTTAAAAGAATATTTAAAAACTCAGTATTTCAAATTACCAATTTAACATTTCTCATTTACATTGACTTACAGGTGATGATCAATAGAATTGGCATCATGTATCTGTCACTTTCATTCCAGTCAACCAGACTTAATACTAGCGTTTTTTTCATTTCCGGATGAAGAAGCTCATTTATATTGACTTCAAGCTGGTGATCAATAGAATTTGCACCTTTATCAGTCACTTTTATTCCAGACAACCAGAGTTAATACTAGCGTTTTCTTCATCTCTGGATGAAGGAGCTCTGGTGGTTTAGTGATAAAGCGTTGTACTGCAAACCCAAAGGCATGCAGTTCAAAAATCCTCTGGTTGCTACAGAAAGAGGGATATGCAGTCTCCTCCTATGTGATTGACTGCCTCTGAAAATCCACTGTCCAGTCAGCTGTGAGTTGGTCTGACTCAATGGTACATAACAACAATAACTGGTTTCTCTCCCAATCCTTCCCTGCAAGCATTCAGTTCGAGGCTATATCTAAAGATGCCACTTCCTAAGACCTCTGTCCCTTTGTTTTGTTGTGTACTGTAGCTGAGCCTCTGAGCCCCTGATGGGTTTTCAGAGGCAGCTAATCGCATGGGAGGAGATTGTCCATCTCCTCCTGCAGAGCAGCTGTGGGCAATCTCCCCCTTTATGTAGTTGAAATTTTAAATTTTCCCCTCTGGTAACCTTGCACCAACTTATCCCATCCCCCTAGTGCTTGGTAAAGTTGCTTGGTGCTATTGAATTGAGAATGACTCACAGCTGACCTTCCAGCGGATTTTCAGAGATTGCAAATGGCATTGGAGAAGAATGCTCATCTTTCTCCCAAGGAGTAGCTGATGGATTCAGATTGTTTACCTCTGCATTGGCAGCACAACTCCTTACCCATATGTCACCAGAGCTCCCTCTGCTCATTGTTAGCAGCTGATTATAAAAATGTCAACCTACAGAGAAAATGGGAATCTCTACTGTAGTTCTTGACCATGTACGTCCTGAGTTACCTTAGTACTTTCGCTGAAGCATAAATCATATAATATGAGGCGGATATTGCCCATTTTTCTCCAACAGAGATACCACCTTTGGGTTAGCAGCACAACTCTCTGTGGATCAGGCCACCAAAGCCCCTTTAAAGTGAAGGGTCATCTGTTATTCTTCCTTGTAGTTCCCACAGTGACCGTCATATGCAATAGATACTGCGGCATGGTTGGACTCAGAGTCCCTTAAGTGGACTTAAATCTCTGGCTTCTATCTTAACATTGCTGGGATTAATGCAATCCAGAAAAAGAATTCTACTTCTAATAGACTTCTGAGACTGTCTTACTCTGAAAGTAATGTCATAAAAGAAACGATTCTCCCTCCTTAGCACAGTCTGGGGGCTCACTTCTATGCCACCATGGCTTTCTGTACACCTTATTTTATATCCTAAACCACCTTTGTGGTTTTTGGGTCAGTGTTTACTCCCTACTCCGCTCTCATCCATGTTCTTACTCCATTAAGGTAGGGGCTGATGGCACTTGGCCGTTCCATCACTGAAATCCTGTATAGTCTCAGATATTCAGAAATATGTGTTCCATGGATGCCATACAACAGTTAACACTACTGAAAAGTGATAAAGAGAATTTCAAGTTAGTCGTACACCAGTGCAGATTGTGGCGATAAGAGATCTGAGGCCAAGAGTCATGTGAGGAGCAGAAAATGGGGAAAGAAGGCAGCACCTTTGGTGACCCCTGTCCTTGTCAGGCTTGCCTTTGGCTTCTCTCTCCTCCTCACTTGGTCCTCCCTTCTTAACTCCTCAGAGCTTTCACTGTCCTTCCTTCCTCCTTCTGCTTTGTCTGCCGGGGGAGCGTGTGTTGCATGGAGAGGTCAGTTGTTGCTCATCCAATTCTAGTTTACAGAAGGAATCCTAGTGATGTAATGGTTAAAGCTCTTGGGTGCTGAGCGAAAGGTGGGAGGCTCCAATCCACACTGTAGAATAAAGATGTGTCAGTCTGCCTCTACAAGGATTAACAACCCTGTGAACCCTATGGGACAGTTCTGCTTTCACCTACAGAGTCGCTGTAAGTTGGAATCAACTGAAGGGCTTTTGTTTTGGTTTGTATCTGGTAAGTGGCAGGACCAAGGTTTCTACTTTCTACCTGGTGCTGTGCTTGCTCCAAGCCCCTAATCAGCTGCACGTTAGACTGTGGTCTGAGCAGTGTGGGCACCTGGAGCCCATAATTCTCTAGACGCCATTGCTACAGTGCATAAAAGTGTGTTTTGTGCTTGTCACAGTCCAACTAGCATGTAAGAGCCCTTGGATGCTACATAATGCCACAGAGCAGACTATGGCAAATGTGCTTAGGGCTAAGATGACTGCAGTTAACACCAAATTTGCTCAGGCATGTCCTAGGGACCTCTGAGCAACTTCCTAATGGTAGGTGACCAGCTTCAAATGGTGACATCAAATTGTTCTTGACTGCTAATCTTGTCAGTGTCTTGCAAAACAACAGAAATCCCAGTTCACTGCATACTGTGTACTTCACACTGTACCAGAAAGTTCTGGTCTAGAAAGCCTTACAGGATCATATGAGAAATATTGTCATTAATGAAATAACGAAGAGAATTGCTTAATATGTGAGACACACATGAAGATAAATATCTGAAAACTGGCTTTTCTAGAACTATAACTAGTCAGAAAATATTCATTGCTCTTGAGTTGGAATTGACTGATAGCTGACTCTCCAGCAGGTTTTTGGGATGCTGTAAATTATACAGGAGGGGATTGCTCATCTTTCTCCAGCTTCTGGAGCTGCTGATGGATTTGAATCACCAGAGTTAACAGAACAACTTCCTATGAACTATGCCACCAGAGCTCTGGCTACCATTTGTCAGGAAACTGTGTGTGTGTGTGTGTGTGTGTGTGTGTGTGTGTGTGTGTGTGTACATGCCCTAGGAGATAGGAGGGTAGGAAAGATGTATCACTGCATTCTCATAGTAACTAAAGACAGGAAAAACTTAAGATACAGGCAGTCCTGAGGCGGGGCTACTGATGAGGTCCATATTTAAATCTGTCTTTAAATCAGCTGTAGACAGATTGGAATTTGTACCTATGGTTCTTACTTTGTGTCATTCTACAGTTTGTCCTTGTATATACTATATATTTACTTTCCTATGCCTTCTATGCATGGCAGTCAGGAAATCAAAAAGCGTATCGTGATGGGAAAGTCTGCTGTTAGGGACCTCTCTAAGGTACTCAGGAGCAACAGTGTCTCTCTGGAGACTAAGGTGCGCCTGATACAGGTCATGGTATTTGCAATCGCTTGTTATGCATCAGAGAGTTGGACAATGACTAGGGAGGACAGAAGGAGAGTGGAAGCTTTTGAGCTGTGGTGCTGGAGAAGGGTACTGAATGTACCATGGACTGCCAGGAAAACAAACAGATTCATCTTGGAGGGGATTAAACCACGCTACTCCTTGGAGACAATGATTCTGGGGCTTCGTCTGACATACTTTGGACATGTTGACAGGAGGGACGGGTCCTTGGAGAGGGACATCATGCTTGGGAGGGTGGAGGGACAGCGCAGGAGGGGAAGACCCTCTGTGAGATGGATTGATTCGGTGACTAGGGTAATCGGGATGGGTGTGTCAGAGGCAGTGCGATTGGCACAGGAAGAGCAGGTTTAGGGCTGTTGTGCATAGGGTCGCTATGAGTCGCAAACAACTCGACGGCACATAACTACAACAACAACAACAACAACAATGCCTTCTATGAGATGGATCGATTCTGTGACTGGAGCGGTGGGAATGAGTGCGTTTCAGATGGCTAGGTTGGCACAGGATAGACCAGCGTTTAGAGTTCTTGTACATAGGGTCATATGAGTCGCAAATGATTCAATGGCACATAACAACAACAGCAGCAACAACAACAATGCATGCAAAATACTTAAACACTGCCTGACATTTTCATGATTATCCTAACGTAGTGTAATGTCTTCCTTAATATCAACTATTATATGCATTTAACTAAAATTTCCAACATTCTAGACTTTATGGCAATCTGCTGCTTTATGAACTAGGCATTCATGATCTAGGGATGCCTGGATGTAAAATAGATAGATAAATAAACGGTTAGATATTTCAACAAACAGACACTGCCCTGGATGTGCTTACCAAGTTGTGCCAAGAAATCTGGAGGACAACCACCTGGCCAACTGACTGGAAGAGATCTATATTTGTTCCCATCCCAAAGAAGGGTGACCCAAGAGAGTGTGGAAATTATCAAACAATATAATTAATATCACATTCAAGCAAGATTCTGCTGAAAATTATAAAAACAATGACTGGAATAGCTCATAAACATTGAACTGCTAGAAGTGCAGGCTGGGTTTAGAAGAGGCTTTGGTACCAGAGATCTTATAGCTAATGTTAGATGGTCCTTGGATGAAAGCAAAGTACCAGAGGAATATCTATCTGCATTTCATTGAGTTGGCAAAGGCATTTGTCTGTGTGGATCACAACAAACTGTAGCTTACTCTGAGAAGAATAGAAATCCCAGAACTTGATTGTGCTTATGCGAAACCTATACTTGGCAGTCATCGGAACAGAGCAAGGAAACACTGCATGATTCAAAATCGGGAAGGGGGTACACCTGGGATGTGTTCTTTCTTCATACCTTTTCAATCTATATGCAGAACAAATCATCTGGGAGGCTGGAATATAAGAGGAGGAATGTGGCATCAGGATTGGAGAAAGACTCATCAACAATCTGCGTTATGCAGATGACACAATCCTCCTTGCTGAAACCGAGGAAGACCTGAAGCACTTGCTGCAGAAGATCAAGGGCTACAGCCTTCAATATGGATTGAAGCTCAATATCAAGAAAACAGATTCTCACCACTGAGCCAGTTGGAAGCATCATGACAGACAGTAAAGAGACTGATATTGTAAATAGCTTCAGTTTGCTTGTTGAATCAGTTGTTGTGGAATCAACACTCTTGGTACCAACAGCCAGGAAATTAAAAGACAAATTGCATTGGCAAAGTCTGCTGTCAGGGACCTCTCCAGAGTACTGAAGAGCAATGATGTCAGTCTGGAGACTAGGGTTCACCCGATCCAGGCCATAGTCTTTGTAATTACTTGCTATGTGTCAGAAAGCTGGACAATGATTAGGGGTTACAGAAGGAGAATTGATGCCTTTGAGCTATGGTGTTAGAGTATTGAATGGACCGCTGGAAGAACAAACAGGTTCAACCTAAAGAAGGTGAAATCAGGCTACTCCTTGGAGGCAGATTCTAAAGCTTTGTTTGACGTACTTTGGGACTGTTGCAAGAAGGGATCAGTCCTTTGAGAGGGACATCATGCTTGGAAGGGTGGAGGGACAATTTAATAAGAGACAAAGATCCGTTATAAGAAGGAATGACTAAGTGACTGAGGTAATGGGGGTGGGTGTGTCAGAGAAAATAAGATTGGCACAGGATAGAGCAGGGTTCAGGGCTGTTGTACATAGGGTCACTATGAGTTTCAAGCAACTCAATGACACATAACAATAACAACAAGATTTTATCACAAGATATAGAAGAAGGTTTCAGTAAATGAAACCATACTGTATTCTTGGATGAGAGAACTGAATATTATAAAGATGTCAATTTCTATCAAATTAATTTATAGTTATAATATAACTCCAATCAGAATACCAATAGAGTTATTTTTGGAATATGATACAATCATACTGACGTGCCTCTGGAGGGCAAACAGACAATAATAACAGATACGGTTTGCAAAAATAAAATAACAAATGGGAGAGGGAGAGAGATTAGTTTTCCAGATAGTAAAATGCAACATAAAAATAATGCTGCATTTTTTTCTCTCTGTTACTAGTACAGATATTTCGAGGAAAAAGATATCATGCTGGGAAAGGTAGAGCGTCAGTGAAAGGGGAAGGCCCCAGGGAGGCAGACTGGCACAGTGACTGTGCTCCTTAGGGGGTTGGTTGGTGGCTTATTGTTTGGATGTACATCATCAGGTCCTTCTTCTAAGGCATCTCTGGGTGGACTTGAACCAACAATCTTTCAATGAGTAGCCAAATACTATTTTCCCACCCAGGAGCTTCCTCAGCAATTTGCAATTATTATTATTATCTGTTAGCTATTGTCTACTCAGATTCTTGGTGACCCTATGTCCAAAGATCATGACCTTTCAGATCACTAGGCTTACCTCCAAAGGATCTGCTAAACTGAGAACTGCCAACTTTTTCAGTAACTAGATTATAGAAGAATATATGCATTTGCAATATGATGCTGGAGAAGAACACTGAACATGCCATAGGGTACCAAAAGAAGAAATAGGTTTATCCTGGAGAGGGTAAAACCAGGCTGCTCATTGGAGGATAGGATTTTGCAGCTCCATCTCATGTACTGTGGATACGTGGCCAGGAGGGGCCAGTCATTGGAGAGGGACATCATGTTTGCAAGGGTGGAAGGACAGCACAGGAGAGGAAGAACCCGGATGAGATGGATTGACATAGTGACTGAGGTAATGAGGGTAAGTGCATCGGAGACAGTGAAACTGGATCACGATAAAGCAGAATTAAGAGCTATTGTAGATAGGGTCACTATGAGATGCAGGAGACTTGATGGCACATAACAGCAACAAGAACAACAAGTTAGTACTTAGCCATTTATTCCACTCATAGAAGTATTTCATTCATGAATTTAGAAGAGGAAAGAGGAAACGGCTCAGTCCTTCCACTCTGTTTGGGGTTAGCCTGCCTGCAAAGAAGTGTGGGTGCTGGTTTGCCTCAAATCTGTCCTTGCTTAACAAGGCACTTCCTGCCTCTGCCTCTGGGCTGGACTGACACTGTTCAACATGATCTGAGACAGGGTGGGTGAGTCAGCGCAGTGCTGGGGTGAGGTAAGTCAGCAGGCTATTTTGGCCTAATATATAAACCACCATGATCTAGTCAGCTTTACTATAAACAAAGCAGGCAGCAACTGCCTCTTAGGGCTAGAACCAACAAGATATTGAAGCAGAAGTCCATGCCTGGTAAAACATGAGCCACCAGAACCAAGAAGCATATGGTAATATGCATGGGTAAGTCTGTCCGTCTCCAGTAGCAGCCTAATTAGTGTTTTTTTCGGTGCATGTGTGACATCAAAAAACAGCCACCCACCAGACTGAACTCTCTACGGTGACATCGCATGGGCTCCAGGGTGTCTGCTGATGTTGTTATCAGATGCTGTGAGTCAAGTGCCATTCACAGGGGCCCTGTGACCAACAGATCTGAACCCTTTCTCTGCTGTGCCGTCCTCACCATCTCTTCCATACTAGAGCCCACTGCTGCAGCCACCCTGTCAGGCCACCTGGTTGAGGGTCTTTCTCTCTTTCACTGATACTCCACCTTTCCAAGTATAATGTCCCTTTCCTAACAATACGTTCGAAGTAAATGAAATAAATTTTCATCATTTTGCCTCCAAGGAACTTTCTGGCTGCAACTTCTCCAAGACATGGCTGTTCTTTGGCAATCTATGGGATATTCAACACTCTTTACCAACACCACAGCTCAAAAACATCAATTCTTCTTTATTCAGTGTCCAGCTCTCAGCAGCATAGTAAATGAATGAAATTATTACAACCTGAATCAGGCCCACCTTGGTCTTCAAACTGACATCATTTCTCCTAAATAATTTGGAAAACTCCCTGACTGCACACTTTTAACTTTTTCTCCACCTATCATTATGTTGTATATTGGTTCACTGGCAAGAATTTTTGTTTTCTTGATATTTAGATGCAATCCATATTGAAGATTGTATTCTTTGATCTTCTGCAGGAAATATTTCAAATCCTCCTCACTTGTAACCTCTAACCCTGTTGTCATATTCTTCATAAAGTCCAGTTTCTTCAATCATTTGCTCAGTATACAGATTGAATAGGTATGAAGAAAGGACACAAGCTTTCACCACACATCCTTCTTAATTTTAAACCATTTAGTATTTCCTTGCTCTGTTTGAAAAGATTGAAATTAAAATAGTCCCTATAGTTCTCAGCTGAATTAAACTCAAGTTTCTATAGTTCTCAGCTAAGTTAATTTTTAAAGCCCCACGCCCAGGTATCCAGGGCAACAGTATTTCAAGAATAGCTAGCAGAAAGGCAGAACAAACAAGCTCAACTGATAA
>NW_006399810.1:86890-95550 GCF_000299155.1 Elephantulus edwardii
GCTCCGCAATAAACCTCTTATCTCTTGCTGTTGCATCAAGCCGGTGTCTTGGAGTCTTGGGTCTTCGCCGTCCACTCGGGACAGAACAGGACCAGCGGTTCGGGGGTCCTTCATGTTCACACAATAGTCTCAAGGTATATGTTTCTCATGAGCACAATTAAGTGCTCTGGGATGTCCTTTCTCCTAGCTGTAAGGTAACTGAGGAAGGACAGGACCCAGTTCAGACCAAGAAAGTTGATTGAGGAGAAACTGCCAGCTGCCTTCAAAGCAGCGATCAGCAGTCACTTAAAGTTACAGTGGAGTTTTACGGTGTCTTATAAGGAAATTGGAAGTTAGGATGTTCGCAGCCAGTTGGTTCAAGATAAGGGAGCAAGTCGGGGGGGATCGTGGATTCCTGGAAAAGATGAAACCGTTTCTGCAGCTTTAACAGAGATAAACAGAGTTGCAGCTGGTGCTTTGATCATTACTATACCTGTTCTCAGGAAAGGGAGGGAGAATGTTGGGGGGCGGGGGCAGTTCTGTGGACCTGGCATTTCAGCCTTTGACTATAGTGAAAGCGGGATTGTTGAGGTTCTCTTCTGTAACTACTTCCTGATGGACGGGGCCAAAGTGTGAGAAACCAAACTTGATACCAAATATTATATGAAAACCCTTGTTCAGTAATTGAAGAAATTACAGATATAGAAGTTAGGAGTTCTCTTGTGGCAGATCCTAGAAGGTGAGCTGGCTGTTCCCCGCAAAACAGGAAACAGCAAAGGACCCCCTACAGATGGAGTGTTACTTCTGTGAAAACAGGAAATGAAAACAGGAAACGGCAAGGGGCCCCCTACAGAGGGAGTGTTACTTCCTGGGCTGGAGTTCACCCTGAGGCATCAAGGTTTTAAATAGATTGGCTTCATTTGCATTGAATTCTTTTTTGTAACTTACTTCCTGTCGGTTTTGAATAAAAGGACAGAGAAGCTTGGCTTGAGGTCTTCAGTTGAGAACCGTTGGCCCTCTGTTTTATGCTCTCTGCTCTATCTCATTCCTGGCTGTTTGTCTCTTTATTAATAACTAGAAAATTATTCTATTCTTTGGAACCCTCGGTCTGCAATACCAAAGACCTAGGGACAGGGAAAGGCTGTTGGTGTTTCAGGCAGCAGAGTTGGCAGGTGTGACAATGGAGTGTAATAATGGTTGGTACTTAGTACAAAGAGTTCACAGACTGTGTGGTTGGCAAAAGCTCTCATCTGCTCCAGTAGAAAACTAAAGAGAAATCGCAGGAGGCAACGACCAAACAATAAGGAAATTACTGTAAGAGGGCCTAGAAAGGGGAGAAGCCAAGGTAGCCAACTTTTAAAAGAAGAGAAATATTTTTATTGGCTCCCTATTTCCCATTGCCTTTGTTGGATCTGTTCTTGAAGTTCTTTCACTTTGCCTATGACTACTTCTGGTTGGTTTCATAGTAACAGCACTCTTCTTCTAGGAAGAGGCACTTGCCTCCCTTTTCAGCAGTCAGTAAGTCTAATGCTTATAGGTTTTGAAGGAAAATTGTGGCTAGGGATTCCATCTGATTTTGTAGTGAAATGAGTGAATCAGCTACTCACTCCTATCATTTAACTCTTGTGAGAGTTTGTAGTAAAAGTGTGTCACAGTCCCAGTTCCCCCTATACCTGTTCCTATGGCTACTGCAAGACCCACTCCCAAGATTACTGGGGCAATAAAGGCCCTTTTTTTCTGATGGGGGTACAGGGCATTTTGAACTTGGTTTTCTGTGAGCATAGAGATTTGGGGGAATAAAAAGGCACACACATACAGTCCAACTGATCTCCAAGCAGCAGTAAGCTGCTGAGTTGCTACAGACTAACAGTATCCCTGAGGAAGAGCATTGAGTGGCATTATTAGAGAAGGAAAGAGTGTAATTATAATTAGAGGAGGAAACATTGTCACTGCTTTTGTGCCACTAATTGAAAGTAGGCATGTAGCATTTGAGGTAGGGAGGATTACGTTGTGTACTAGCTGACCTATGAGAGATGTTCTGTTAGGGTTCAAGGTGTTATCTTCTAAAGTCCAATTATGTGAAACGGGTCACTACATATGCCCTTTGTCTTAAAGGGAAGCAAAATGAACAGTTTTTAGTGAGGACTCGGCTGGTATGACTTATAATTTGAAAAGTGATATTTAAGAACATCTTATAGGGGTTTCTGAGTCAACTGGATGTGTTAGTTTCTTTAGTCCTGAGAGATTAATGCCTTTATAAGATTGTGGGGTCATTGAGGTTTGGCCTCCTATGGATTTTATTACTTGCTCTTGCTTTTTTTTGTGTAGCTTTACCTTGGACTCTTCCCCCATCCCTTACACCATGATGAGTATAGTAAGTCCAACACTTGGTTAGTCCTGCATGCCCGTGACAAGAGCTGGAGCTGTAGGTACTAGAAGCTACTAGATGTCTTGTCCAGAAAATATGCCTACCTTGTGTACAGAGAGTAGCAGACTTGTAGCAAGATAAGTGTAAATAAGTTAAGACAGAGGAGCAGGTTTGGGGGCAAGATAGGTGAGCTAAATTGTACCAAGGTCGATGGATACAGAAAAAGTAACTTAGGGAAGGGTTAAATTTGAGTGTCATAGTAAAGATTTGGTTTTTGAGTTTGAGAGCTAGAAGGAATGGATTCTAAAAATACGTCAAATAGCCTCTTTTACTTAGGGAAAGGAAACAAGTAAACACTAGAATAAGGACTATAGACATCATCAAGCCAAATGCTAATATGAAAACAGGAGCCCACTTCTTGTGAAGAGGTCTTTCCATGGATTTTTAATTTTTTTTTTTTAGAGTGTGAAGAAGGTGAAAAAGATATTTTGTGTGAAAATCGATAGTAATCCCTTGTAAATGGAAGTCTTGGACCCAGGAAAGGAGTAAGGAAAAGGAATTTATAGAGACTGGAAAAAGGAAAAGTTCTTTTAAGAGCATTTCCAGTCTGTAGGTTTTCTTTTCACCCTTTCAGGAAAAATTTTTGATGCACACATGGATTTAATTTTTAGAAGGTCCCAGTCATCAATTTTATCCTCTTCAGATTGTGCATTTCTTGTTGAATTTGGCAGTCTCTTTATACCTTAGACTAGTATGCTTCTAAGCTTGATCCCAGTTTGTCTCTTCTGCACATTATGGTTTGGGGCTTTACTCCCAGGTCTCTGATCCACCTTGAATTGATTTTTTTGTAGAGTGTGAGATGTGGATCCTGTTTTAGCTTTCTGCAGGCTGAAGTCCAGTTTTGCCAGCACCATTTGTTGAAGAGGCTATCATTTCCCCATTTAATAGCTTTGATTTCCTTGTGGAATATCAATTGACCATAGATAGCGGGGTCTATTTCTGGGTACTCAATTCTGTTCCATCGGTAATACCACCACAGACAAGAATCTTAGAACAAAAGTTTACAGAATACTCATAGGCCTACACTCAAAAAATGACTGATAACCCTATTGCAAAATGGGCAAAAGACATGGAAAGAATTTTTACAGAGGGAGATATTTGAATGGCAAACAAACACATGAAGAAATGCTTCAAATGACTGACAATAACAGAGATGCAAATCAAAACCACAATGAGGTACCATCTCACTCCAGTAACAGTGGTAAAGATAATAGGGCAGCAAGTAATATTGTTGATATGATTGTAAAATGGTACAACCATTCTGGAAGGAAGTTTGGCACCTTCTCAAAAATCTGAACATAGAAATTCCATATGACCCAGTTATTCCACTACTTGGTATATACCTTGAGAAAATGAGAACTGAGGCACAAACTGAGATTTGTACACCAATGTTCATAGCAACATTATTCGCCATTGCAAGAACATAGATACAGCCCAGATGTTCATCCACATATGAATGGATTGAGAAATTATGATACATTCACACAACGGAATACTATGCAGCATGAAGGAACAATGATTTTGTAAATTATTACCTAACTTGGGAGGGACTGGAAAGCATTAAGTTGTGTGAACTCAGTCCCACAAGAATAAAAATTGTATAAAACCGTTATTGTAGAATGAGTATATGGATCCAAGAGGGGTCGGAGGGGTTGGAAGCAGAGGGTTGAGGATGTGCAGTGGGAGAGTGGTATTAATCATGGGGTTGTACAATTTGATGGATGAGGGAGTGAGGGAAATGGAAAGAATATTTTCTCAAAACCAGTGTAATAGAATTTTGTCAATAAACTAGTATAAAATTACACACACGTGCACACACACACACACACACACACACACACAAAGAGTGTTTCAAGGAAGAATTTATATTGGTAGGTGAAGCAAATGCAATGGAGAGGACTCATGGAAAATTTACTTACCGTTTGCCTCTGAGTTTTTGTTTGTTTGTTTGTTTTTTTCTTATTTTTATTAATCTGACCTTGGTAGGCCCCAAAGGTGAGCAGGCATATTTGTTTGATAACTTATCTTGGTTGCAGGGAGGATTCAAAGCTGACGGGTTGAAAGAGGCTTGGGTCTTCTTAATCCTGGAGAGATGGAACCATGGAGTTTTGCCAGGTAGTTTCATGGCAATGGGAGTGATTAAGAGTACCTAAAGAGGACCTATCTGTTAGGTGATCTGAGACATGAAAGCTGCATTATTATCCGACTGTAAGGATTGAGGTCGCCCAAAGTGAGGAATGATTTAATTTAAAGTGATGTTACCGCTGTTGCTATTTCTGAGGTCATAGGAAATGTTTTTACTCATCTGGAAAAGATGTTCACTAGGGTGAGGAGATACTTAACTTTCTTGTTTAGGGGCATATGAACAAAATAAATTTTCCAGTCTTTACCTGGGACATGTCCTCTGACTGGTGAGCAGGAAAAGAAGAGTTGTAAAGTACCCCCTGTGGGGAGGTTACAGAGCAGACAGGACAAGATTTAGTGATAGACTGTAGAAGAGTGGATAGGTCGGAGGGAAACATTAAAAACTTTATGAGATAGAGCAAGGTTTTATAGCCAATATATAGGGCTTGATGAATTGTAAGAATATCTGGAGCTTGTTTCTGGGATAGAACATAGCACTCATGAAGGAGAAATCAGTTCCCTGAATTAGTAGCTCCTTTTTGAGAAGATATTCTTTTTCCAAGGTGGAGTACTGTGGTTGGATGGCAGGGATAGCCAACAGATGAGAGACTGGAGAGAGTTTAAGAGTTTAATTAAGCCTTTTTTTGCTTTCATGTCTGTGAGGTTATTTCCTTGTGAGATGGGTTCTTGCCCTATTTGATGGCTTTTGCAATGGATGACTCCTACTTCAGCTGAGTTAGGAGTTAGGGAGTTCAGGAGATGGAATGTGAGGGAGGCATTAGTGATTGGTAACCCTTTTGTGGAAAGAAATCCATGCTCTTTCCAGATTACTGCATGGGAATGGAAGATGTGATAGTCATATTTGGAACCAGTGTATCTGGTTACCTGTGATCCTTAAATAGTGTGAGAGCTCTTGTTAGTGCAACAAGTTCTGCTTTCTGGGAAGAGGTTCCTCTGGGAAGTGACTGACTTTCAATGAGATCTGAATTATTGACAATGGTATATCCTGCAAGCATGGTCCCATCTTGAGAGGTAGTGGAGCTGCCATTTATGAACCAAGTATCCTCTAGATTGACGAGACGGGTACTGGTGATATGACTGAAGTGTGGAGTTAAGCTTTCTAGCATTACTATGCAAGAATGAACAAGTGTATAGTTTGAATTGGGAAGTAAGATTGCTGCATTGAGAGATGAAAAACTGTCTACTGTTAAGTTGGAAGACTCTAGAAAGGTAACACAGAAAAGTTGAAGTTTTGAGGGAGAGATATTCTTTAGAGTTCAATATGGTAGGAGATCTTTCAGCTGGTGAGTAGATAGAATATTTATTTATTTATTGACCAGAGGTCACTTTTTGCTTTCTTGTGTTAGGAAGGCTGCTGCTGCTAATGCTTGGAAGCAGGAGGGCCAGCCACAAACAATGGCATCTATCTACTTTGAGAGATATTCTACAGGGGTGAAGGAAGGACTCTTGTTTTGTCCTAGGACTCCAATGCTTATTTCTTGGAACTCAGTTAAGTAGATCTCTACTTAAAAGGGGCATGGGACATTGAGGAAAATGAGGAAAGAATGTGAAAAAGGGAATCCTTGTATTTGGCAGGGGAGGGGAGAAATGGTAAAAAGTGAGGAAATGAGACCATCAACACTAACAACAGAGATCTGTGAGGGAAAAGTTTGTCCTGAAAATTCAGGTAGGACAGAGTAAGTGGTCCCCATGTCTATTAAAAAGGATATTGGACATTTGGGCCCTTTCCATGTTCTTGTGATGGTGAATAATGCTGCTATGAACATTGGTGACAAATCTCAGTTTGTACCTCAGTTCTCATATTCTCAGGGTATATTCCAAGTAAGGGAATAGATGGGTCATATGGAATTTCTATGTTCAGCTTTTTTGAGGAAGCACCAAACTGCCTTCCAGAATGATTACACTATTTTACAATCCCACCAACAATGTATAAGAGTTCCATTCTCACCACATCCTCTCCAATATCTATTACTTCCCTTCCTGCCCTGTTAAACTTTGCCTCTTTTACTGGAGTGAGTTGGTACCTCATTGTGGATTTGATTTGCATCTCTCTTACTTCCAGTGATTTGGAACATTTCTTCATGTGTCTGTTTGCCATTCGAATATCTTCCTCTGTGAAAATTCTTTCCATGTCTTTTGCCCATTTTGTAATTGGGTTATCAGTCTTGTTCTTGTGGAGGCCCAGGAGTATTCTGTAAACTTTTGTTTTAAGACTCTTATCTGAGATTATAGTACAAAATGTTTGCTTCCAGTCTGTAGGCTTTCTTTTTACCCTGTTGGAAAAAGTTTTTGATGTGCATAGAGATTTCATTTTTAGAAGGTCCCATGCATCAATTTTATATTCTTTAGATTGTGCATTTCTTGTTGTATTTGGCAGTCTCTTTATACCTTGGACTAACACTTCTAAGCTTGATCCTAGTTTGTTTCTTAAGAATGTTATGGTTTGGAACTTTACTCCCAGGACTCTGATCCATCTTGAGTTGGTTTTTGTGTATGGTGTGATATGTGGATCCTGTTTCAGCTTTCTTCAGGTGGAAGTCCAGTTTTGTCAGCACCATTTGTTGAAGAGTTTATCATTTCCCCATTTGATAGCTTTGAAATGGATTGAGAAATTATAGTACACTCACACAATGCAATATTATGCAGCATGCAGGAGCAATAACTTTTTAAATTATTACCTAACTTGGGAGGGACTGGAGAGCCTTATTCTCAGTGAACTAAGTCAGTACTACAATGATAAATATTGTATAAAACACAATGATAAATATTGTATAAAACTGTTATTGTAGAATTTGTATCCTTGGATCCAGGAGGGGTAGGAGAGTCTGGAAGCAGAAGGATGTGGATATGCAGGGGGAAGGAGGGATTAATAATTGGGTTGTACAATTTGATGGGGAGGTGAGGGAAATGGAAATAATTTGTTCAAATTTATGTTTGAATTTTGTAAATAAACTAGTGGAAAAATTTAAAAAAAAATTTAAATAGGAGATTGGCTTACCTGCAATTTGAACGGTTACCCTAGGTTCCTCCAAGGTGATATTTAATGGAGCCAGCGGGCCTAGGAACTTTCAGTCTTCAGTGGCTAGGCCCAGCAGGCTGAGTAGGCTCAACTCTGGCTGGGAGGTGGTTAATTGAAGAGCTGAAGGGACTGGTCTTCCCTCTGTGAAGACAAGGACCAGTCTACCCTCTAATGCCCCTTTTTTTCACACCTGGAGCAAGGTCCTGGTGGAGGTCAAGGAGTAGGACACACTTTAGCCCAATGACCTTTTTAACACACTTAAAGCAGGGCCCAGGTGGAGCCTTACAGGACACATGTGATTTTAAAGCACTGGATCATTCCAGGACAGTTGCCAAGAGCTGACAATTAGTCTTATCTCTTGAGTTTTGTCTGCCTTTTCTTCCTCTTCTCTATTATTATAGACTTTAAATGCCATATTTGGAAGATCTCATTGAAGGGTTGAGGACTTTCTTCTGAGGTTTTATTGAGAAGTTTTTTTGGTTTTTTTCTTCTGAATATCAGGGGCTAATTGGAAGATAAAACAAGCATTTAAAACTATTACACCTTCTGCTGAATTGTGATTGTTTTTTGTGTAGTTTTGTGGGGCTTCTGGAAACCTAGGTAAAATTGGACCAGATTTTTGTCCAGTTTCTGAGATATTTCTTGGAACTTTTCCTAATTGACTGCTTTATGGGCTGCTTTTTGTAGCATGGCTATTAGACAAGTGACTATGGTTGTGTTGGTCATGGACAGGCATGTCAAGTTGGTGATTCCAATTGGGATCTTCCTGGGACACAGCTGCTGCATGTACGGGATGGTGATTTTCCATTCTGTGTAAGTCATCAGTGTGTGCCTGGGCAGCTAGCTAAACTCTCTATTTTTCCTAAGGAAGTAGGGTGGAAGAGAGAATTACAGGTCATGCCAGGTGAGGTCATATGGCTGGATTAAAGATTTGAATTCTTTATGTAAGTGTCTGGGTCTGTTGAGAAGGAGCCCAAACACTTTTCGATCTGGGAGAGGTCTGAGAGAGAGTAAGGAATGTGTACTTTATTTTTTTTCTTTGAGTTTTTTTTCTGTAATTATATTTTATTAATTTTCATAAACATTTAC
>NW_006399810.1:109172-109756 GCF_000299155.1 Elephantulus edwardii
TTTGAGCACCAGAAATGTAAGGTCACTGAATAAGGACAGGACCCAGTTCAGGCCAAGAAAGACAGTTTACTGAGGAGAAACTGCTGGGCTGCCTCCAAAGCAGAGATCACCGGCCACTTAAAGTTACAGTGGAGCTTCATATAATCTTACAAGGAAATTGGAAGTTAGGATGTTCGCGGCTTCTTGATGCAAGATAAGGGAGGAAGTTGGGGGTTATGAATAGTTATTCCTGGGAAAGGATATAAAACAGTTTCTGTAGCTCTAACAGAGATAAACAGAGTTGTAGCTCATTCTTTGATCAACACTGTAGCTGTTCTCAGTAAAGGGAGGGAGAGTGTTGAGGAAATTGGAGGGGGAGAGCAACTCTGTGGCCCTGATATTGTTATGACACAGTCAAATGCTTTTGCATAGTCAATAAAGCGCAAATAGGCATTCTCCTGGTATTCTTTGCTTTCATCCAAGATCCATCTGACATCAGCAATGATTGGTGCTCAAATCCAGATTGAACTTCTAGATTTAGAAGAGGCCAAATGGACAGTGTTAACAGAAAGACCCATTTTCAGATGCAGAAGCCATATCTGTGT
>NW_006399810.1:111691-116781 GCF_000299155.1 Elephantulus edwardii
ATATATCCTTGCCTCAGTGGCACACTGCCTCCTCCATCACTTCCTGTTGGGGGGAGGAAAGTCTTTTCCCTCTGGGACACATCTTTTCCAAGAAATCTATCTTTGCTTTCCCCCTCCATTTCTGCTTCTTACCTTTCTTCCTAGCCCCATTCTCTAACAAAGGACTCGACCTATACTCTTAGCTTAGTGCTCCAACAAGGGCACATGGGTACTGTTTTGAAAAAGAACAACAATGGTACTTCTGAGGACTCCATGCTACACACAAAATTCAGCCCTTTTAAGGGTCCCCTCTCATGCTGTGCACTCAAGTCAGCTCTCTCAAAGGCCACTGAATTGTGGAGTACCTTGGTAGGTTGGGCACTTCTACAGTCTATTTTCTCAGTTAATTCTTTAATGGATTGAGAGGAGTGAAGCCAAGTCATTGACGCTATGATAACATACCCACATTGCTGTTATGTGTTGTTGAGTCACCTATAACTCATAGTGACCCAAGTTCAATACTTCTGAACCCTGCCCTATCCTGAGCCAATTTTATTATCTCCAACCAAAGTCACTGTATCTCATCTAGGGTCTTTTTATTCTGTGCTGTCCCTCCACCTTTCCAAACATGATGTGCTTCTCTAAGGACTAATCCATTCTGGCAACATGCCCAAAGTGTGTAAGACAGAGCTTCAAAATCCTAGCCTTCAAAGAGAAACTTGGTTTCACCCTCTCCAAGATAGAGCTGTTTATTCTCTTAGTGGTGCACGATACTCTTGGTGGTGGTTCAATACTCTTCCCTAGCACCACAATTCAAAGACATAGATTTTTTTTTTTTACTTTCATCATGTTCAGCAGTCTGATGCATATCAAGTAATTGCTAAAACCATGGCCTAGATCAGGCACACCTTAGTCTCTAGAAATAATTTCTCTTCAGTACTCTAGAAAGGTCCCTGACAGCAAATTTTCCCAATGTAATTTGTCTGATTTCCTGGCTGCTGGCACCAAGAGTGATGATTGTGGAGCCAAGCAAGCTGAAGCTGTTATCAGTCTCAGACTCTTTGCTGTCTATCATGATGCTGCCAGTGGTGAGAATCTTTGTTTGCTTAATATTGAGTTTCAATATTGTATGTTTACCTCCTCTAAATCAGGAAGAAAAAGAAGTGTGAAAAAAGTCATGTAAATATTAATACTGAAGCAATAGGTTGATTGGTTTGCTTATCTGGGTATTTTTGTCTCACAGCATCTGTAAATTTATGAGGAATAACTTTCATAAATGTTGAACTATTAGAAGTTTTGTGGGATTTAAAGCAAAGAGATCTTATGAGATTTTAACAGTTTCTGCCTATAGAAAAATAAAGCAGAATGAAAAGAACTCTAACTCTATTGAGTTAGAAAATTAATTCCTATAAAGATTACAAGTAATTAATAAGACAAATTTATGAAGAGTACAGACAAAATGATAAAATGACTCCTTCAATAGATGAACAGTAAAAAAGATGTAAAAGAACAAGGAAGTTACAAATTGCTGGTAAATAGATGAACAAAAGGAATAGACACTAAAGGCCAAAGACATGCTGTTCAAATGAAATACCATCTTTTATCTATCCAGCTGAAAAAAGGAGTAGAATTAGTCTTAGTGAAATGTAATGAAGCAGTCATCATGTAACTTGTAGGGATGTAATCAGTACAAATTTTCTGCAAAGAAATAAGTGAATCTTATCAAGAATCTTCAAAATGCTCCTATCTTTTGATTCCAATAAACCTAGGCATCTACTTTAAGCAAGAGAACTTTGGAGGCCTAGTGGTAAGGAGCTCTACTGCCAGCCAACATAAAGGCACATGGCTGGAATTCACTATTTTCTCCAAGGGAGAGAGATGTGCAATCTCCTGTGTTGTTGCCTCCTTGCTGGAGGGTCAGATATGGTCTGGTTCCTAATTGATGTACGTAACAACAATCACTCTAAGGAATATGCATAAATTAATAGAATAGATTTATGTTCCAAGATATTTATCACAATGAAATATTCACCCACACATTGCTGTAAGTCAGAACAGACTCACAGCTGACCCTCCTCTGGTTTTCTTGGGCTGTGAATTGCATGGTAAGAGGTGGCTTAGCTTTCTTCTTCAGATTTACTGGTGGATTTGAATAATCTAAAAGGCTTGGCTTTTGGATTAGCAGTACAACTCCCTATGGACCATACCACTAGAGCTCCCTTTATGGAATATTGGTGGAATCTAAGTAGAGTACAAGGGAGCTCTGGTGGCCTAGACGTAAGAAGGGCACTGCCATCCCTAAGACATATGGCTTGAACCTACCAGCTTCTCTGAGTAAAAAGGACAGTCAATCTCCTCCGTTGCTTTTTAAAACTTCTGCAAATTCTCTGGAGGGTCAGTTATGAGTTGCTACCAAGAGGATGGCACACACAAGTACATTATTGTTGTTGTTGTTATGTGCCGTCAAGTCGTTTGTGACTCATAGCAAACCTATGTACAACCGCCCTAAACCCTGCTCTGTCCTGTGCCAATCGTACTGCCTCTGACACCCTCATCCCGATTACCCCAGTCACTGAATCAATCCATCTCATAGAGGGTCTTCCCCTCCTGCATTGTCCCTCCACCCTCCCAAGCATGATGTCCCTCTCCAAGGACCTCCTTGCAACATGCCCATTACAGAATGAAATTTATGCAGCTTTATAGTACACTTTCAAGTAACTCCCTTCCCTTCCTTCTTGGACCAAATTTATATTTACTTTGCTGTTGTTGAGAATATACATAGCAAAACATACTCTATTAAAACAGATTGTACATTTAAAAAGTACAACTTTTTAAAAAAATAATTATTTATTGCAGCTTATTGGTAAACTATGATTTGACCAGATTGCACAACAAGAGTAGGTAAAACTATGAACTGGAAGGAAAGTATAGGGAAAATGTAAAAAAATGCTTAAGTCCTGAGTACTAACTAGCCAAGGGTGGACCACAGATCAGAAGCACACATCTTCCTAGAGGAAAGGTATTTAGACAGGGATGACAGTGAGAATTTCGTGGCATGAAAACAAAAGATTGGTCAACATGATTGTAGACCCACATGATGAGTAACATTGTAATATTGTGGTGGATCCACTTGCAGACATGTGATTTATTTTCTCTGCATCTTACCAGCTTGAAAATCATGAGCAACAATAAAGGCTAAGGAAGTGGGTGCTGTGTAAATTCACATGTAGAAATTGACACAGCACAGCTTAATGAGGACACTGTAAAGGAGGGTATGGAAAATCTGTAGTGTGGACTGAGTTGTAACAAGGAGCAGCAAAGCCTAGGGAAGGTGAGGGAATGTGCTCTGGAACAGGTCGGGGGGTGAAAATAGCTGGAGCACCAGAACTCAAAGATCGAACAGTGAGTTAGGAGATGGGGAAGGACTCAAAGGAAAGACCAAGGAGGGTGGAGGGTATAGTTGAGGAGGCAAAAAGAGAGGTCAGGAGCTTATTGCCAGGATGGTGTAATTCCTCCCATAACAGAACTATTTAAACTTTGCACATGTTATCAGAAGTGCAGCATTTACCCTGCCTTGGTCTCAAAGTGAGTGGCATATGGGCATAGTGAAAACAGGGTTTTATAAGAAAGAAGTTTGATAAACATTTTTAAAAAGAACAGAGTAACTCACACATTTACAGGTACTTCTTCAGTGGTTTAAAAACAATGACAGAATTGTAGGATACATAAATGTATGGATAGGATGATCACAATTTTGTTAGAGAACACTACCACCCCCTCACCCTCCAAATTGGGAGGGAATGGTGAAAATAGAAGGTGGGAAATATTTTCCTATGCAGTTTATAGTTTCTGGAACCTGCTATCCGGTCAGCTAGGAGTTGGCTTCAACTAGACAACTGTGACTTGAGTTAGTGGAGTTGTCTTTGGGCGATGAGAATACAGAAGCTCTTTCTTTGTTTTTATCACAGATGAGATGTCTGTTATTATAAAATGCACTACATTTTCCTAAATGTGAGCTTAGCTATTGCTCTGCTATAGAGGAAAAGATTACAATGAACAAATGCTAAAAGGGACAATCAACACAGGAAAGAATAGTAGTAATGCACCACGAGTGATGAGTTTTCTCATGAATCTACAACCCAAAGCAGGATTGGTTTTTGTTTTAAACTCCCTAAATTTTCTACCTTCAGTCCTAAGTAAGGGCTAATCTTCTATCTTGATGGATTTGCTACTCCAGATAGTTAGTCATTTGTGTCTGCTTTACTTGACTTAGCATAATGTTTTTAAGGTGCATCTATAAGGTGGCATGTAATGGAACTTACTCCCTCCATTATATATAATACTCTATTTTGTACATACACCATAGGGATTTTTTCCATCCTTTCATTTGTTGATGAACATTTTTGTTGTTTGGTGTTTTTTCTTTTTGCTTATTGTGAATAATGCTGCAGTGAACATTGATATGCATACATCTGTTTGAGTCACTGCTTTTGTGTCTTGGGAATAGACTTGGGAGTAAAATGGCTATATCATATAGCGATTTTGTTTTAACATTTAAAGTGCAAGCAGTTTTCCATAGTGCCTATACCATTTTACATTCCCACCAGAAATGTTTGAGTGTTCTAATTTCTTTCTATTCTTTTCAACGTTTGAATTTTTTTTGCTCAATATATTGGTGTTTTAAAACAAAGATTTATAATGTTGAACTTAGAAAATGGATGTGAAAAAATTATCAAATAGTTCAAAAGTTGGTAGACGTTCTCAGAACTGA
The DNA here is from genome assembly GCF_000299155.1 of Elephantulus edwardii. NCBI lineage: Eukaryota > Metazoa > Chordata > Mammalia > Macroscelidea > Macroscelididae > Elephantulus > Elephantulus edwardii. Next base: position 116,442 of record NW_006399810.1, read on the forward strand.
AAGAAAGTTAAAGAGACCACTAAGAGGTCATCAGCCTAGGTAAACACAGATTCATATCACAATATTCATCAAATTTCACAACATAAGACAAAGCTAAAGGTCTGAAAGTTTCTAGAAAGGAAATAAACCCACTAGACTATGAAACCAAATAGCTCTGGATTTTTAATAGCAAAACTAAAGCTCAAAGGAAATGGAAACTTGTCTCCAAAGTATCAGAAGCAGAACTGTTTACAACCCATGGTTTTGTACCTGACAAATTACAAGTCAAATGAAGGTGAAGTGCAGGAGGTCATTACAAAGACAGAAGAAGAAGAAAAGACCAAAATGGATGTCAGAAGAA
>NW_006399810.1:118566-123400 GCF_000299155.1 Elephantulus edwardii
GAGCAGGGTTTAGGGCTGTTGTACATAGGGTCGCTATGAGTCACAAATGACTTGATGGCACATAACAACAACAACAACAACACTGTGTTTTTTTATTCCCCAGAAAATCTACTGAAGGGTGTGGGCCACACCCTAGCGTGGAGCTAGAGAGCCATCAGAAGACACAATGAAGAGCATGCCCACGGTGATGTTAAAGAATGATCTCAAATGGTGAACAGTCTAAATCAGTTCAGTGTGATGATCAATAATTTGCAAAGGGCAATTTGGCCCCTTTAAACTGTTCTTATGATATTTACTCATGCCAAAACATTTTAAAAACACAATATACTAAGCAAGGTGTAAGTGTAGAAGTCATCCTTTAACAGTTGGTTGTTAGGCTGTCCACATCAGCCCTGACTCATAGTGATCTCATGTCTGGCAGAATGAACTGCGCAATCTTCGTAATCTCGGCTATGTTTAAGGAATGGCAATCATTGTGCCAGTCTGTCTATCTCGTTGAGAGTTTCTCTCTCTCTCTCTCTTTTTTTTTTTTTTTACTTTGCATATTTCCAATCATTATGCTCTTTTCCAGGAACTGGCCTCTCCTAAAGTATGTGAAACAAAGGAGTATACTGGCTGCACTTAGAAAGTTGTTATTGTTGTTAAGTGCTGTCAAGTCACAGGCGACTCATAGCGACCCTATGAAGGAGAGTCCTCAATGTTTGGGTGTCTTTCATCCTCTCTCCAGGTTCATAGGGTTTCCAGAGGCAAGCTATTACGGGAGTGAATGCCACTCCTCCTTCCAACCTTGTTTTACTCGGGGAGCTCCACCCCACACTGTCCACATTGGGTAACCAACCATTAACGCATTTGACACATCAGTGTCACAGTGGTCAGCCTCACAGCAACCACAAGTTACCGTTGTACGGCCCTCAGGCCCTTCAGTATCTTACCATCCATCACGCCCAATGCTGGCAAACTCTGGACCACAGACCCCCCAGTTCATCTGGCCAGTCCGCTCTGCCAACCCCCACGTGGGGCAAAAAGAACATCATCAGTGCCTAGAGCCCTCATACCTGCCGTTCCTCAAGAAGCTAGAGGCCGCGTTCAGCTGACACTAAGTCTCCCAAGACCCTAGGCGTGGCACGACCTTTCAGTGTCTTATTCCGGCAGGTCCAAATGCTGGCAAACTCTGGGCCCCAGACCCCAAGTTCATTTGGCAAGTCCACTCTGCCAACCCCCACGTGGGTCAAAAAGAATACCACCAGTGCCGGGAACCCTCATACCTGCCGCTCCTCAAGAAGCCAGAGGCCCCCTTCAGCTGGCACTTGGAATACTTCCTTTAAAAAAAATAACTTATTGTTTTGCATGTAACCACTTTTATACATGCATACATGCACTTTAGATTTTATACAATCATTGTTATACATTGTATATAATGTAATTAATTGTCATTACTCTATACCCAATATCACCCTGTCTTTTCTTGCCTCTATTGAACTGTTCCCATTACTTCACCTCCCTACTAACCCCTGCTAGCCCAGTGATTTTTCCACCTTACTCTTTTTCTGCCCACATTCTCTCCTTTTCATTTTGAACATTTATACATATTTTACATTTTTATCTTCCTATTTTCACAGTAGTGGCCTTATGCAATATTTGTCCTTATCTAACTGAGATATTTCACCCAGCAAAATATATACTCTAGTCTCTCCCATACGATATAGTATTTTACAAAATTGTTGCTCCTTACTGCTGCATAGTGTTTAATTATGCGAATGTGCCATACTTTTTCAATCCCTTCATTTGTTGATGGGCATTTGGGCTGCTTCCATTTTCTTGCTACTGTGACTAATAATACTGCTATGAACATAAATGCACAAATGTATGTCCGTGTCTCAGTTCTGCTTTCCTTGGGATAAATTCCTGTGGGATATAGCTAAGCCATATGAGAGTTCTAGGTTCAGCTTTTTGAGGAAATGCCAATTAACTTTCCATAGCTGTTGTACCATTTTACAAAGCCATCAGCAGTGCGTAAGTTTTCCAATCCCTCTGCATCCTTGCCAACACACAGTTTGCTGTTTTGTTGAACTTTGCTAGGGCTACTGGAGTGAGATCTTATCTCTCTGTTCTTTTGATTTGCATCTCTCTGATTACTAATGATTTTGAATATTTCCTCATGTCTTTTTTGGCCATCTCTATGTCATCCTTTTTGAAGAGTCTTTTATGTCTTTTGCTAATTTTGTGACCAAGTTATCAGTCTTTTTCTTGTGGAGACCTTGTAGTATTATTTAAACTTTGGTTGAGTACTGTGGAGTCAGAACATAGCTGACCCTCTAACAGTTTTCAGAGACAGTTAATTTTTGAGATCTTTAATGTGAAATATTGCCAAATGTTCTTCTCTAGATCTGAGGGCTTTTTTTTTTTCCTTTACTGAAGAACATTGGGATTTGATTTTAAGAAGGTCTTATTTGTCAATATTATCTTCTTCAGGGTGTGTATTTTTTGCTATGTTCGTATACCTATTTATGCAGTATGCCAGAGTTTCTCATTTTGATCTCATCCTCTTGGCCTCTTATCCACCTTGAGTTGATTTTTGTGTATGTTGTGAGATGTAGAATTTGTTTCCGTTTTCTGCAGGCAGAGGTCTAGTTTTGCCAGCACCATTTGTTAAAGAGACAGTAGTTTCCCCATTTAATAGGTTTTATTACAACTATCAGCTGACCTACTATGTTGATAGGTTGATTTTGGTATTCTCAATTCTATTTCATTGACATGTATTGCCTGCTGTTGTACCAATAACATACTGTTTTGATTATTGAGTAGAATGCCTCCAACTTCAAATTCATATTTGTTGTTAGAAGAGCTTTGTTTATTCTGGGACTCTTCCTTTTAAAAAAAAAGTGGAGATTGCCTTTTCATCTCCTTGAAGAATGAATTTTTTTATCTGTATTTGAATTCCATTGAACTTGTAGATTGCTTTTGGTAGGATTGCCCTTTTCATGTTGAGTCTTCCTATCCATGAACAGGGAATATTTTTCCAGTTAGTTAGGTCTTTTTTAGTTTATGGTAGTAGTGTTTCATAGTTTTTCTTATAAAGGTCTTCCAAGTCTCTAGTTAGGTTCAATTCTCAATTATTTCTTCTTGTGATTGGCTATTGTAAATGATATTACTTTTTCAGTTTCCTTTTCCTTGTTTTCTTTGTTGTGGAAAAATCAAACTGACTTTTGTGTATTGATATTTTATCCTACCATTCTACTAAATTGGTCTTCTGTTGTTGTTGTGCATCATCAAGTAGAAACTGATCCATAGCTGACCCTCCAGTGGGTTTTTAGAGGCAGGTAAGCACACGGGAGTAGGTTTAAGAATTTTTTTTGTTGAGTCTTTGGGATTTTCACTATCATGAAAATAATAGGATGTACACTACCATGTCATCTGTATATAGTGACAGTTGCACCATCCCTTTGCCAATTTGGATGCCTCTTATTTCATGCTTTTATTTCCTTATTGATTTGGCTAAAACTTTCAATATGATGTTTAATAGGAGTAGTGATAGTGGGCAGGTTTGTCGGGTCTCTGGTCACAAGGGAAAAGTTTTTAGTCTCTCTTTGTTGAGAATGATGTTGGCTCTTGGTTTTGCACATATTCTTTTCACTATATGAAGGAGATTCCCTTTTATTCTTCTTTGGCTGAGTGTTTTATTTAGGAAAAGATGTTGGATTTTGCCAAAGATTTTTTTCCCTGCATCAGTTGATAGGTCATGTGGTTCTTGTTCTTTGCTTTATTAATGTGATGAACTGCATTAATTATTTTCCTTATGTTTCTGCATTCCTGTTATGAAGCCCGCTTGGTCTTGATGAAGTTTTTAAAAAATGTAATGTTGGATCTTATTGGGAAGGATTTTGTTAAGATTTTTTTTTTTAAATCTATGTTCATGAGCTACATTGGTCTGTAATTTTCTTTTTGGTGATGGCATTGCCTGGTTTTGGTATTAGGGGTATGCTTGAATCTTGAAGTGACTTTGGAAGTGTTTCTTCTTTTTCTAGTTTCTGAAATAATTTAAATAGGGTTGGTGATTCAATTCTGAATGTTGTTATAATTCACCCATAAAGTTATCTGGGTCAGGACTTTTTTGGGAGGAGAGTCTTTTTATGACATGCTCAATTTCTTCTTTTGTAATGAGTGTTTGTGGGTTCCTAGGAATTTGTTAGTTTCTTCTGTATTTTAAAATTTACTGCAGTATAGCTTTTCATAATATTCCAAAATTATTTATTTATTTTCAGTTGGTTTTGTTGTTTCTTGCATTCCTTATTTGGGTTATTTGTGTCTTTTGTTTTGTAAAATTTGTCAATATTTTGTTTATTTTATTAACCCTTTCAAAGAACCAGCTGCTGGTTTTGTTAATGGTTTCAATAATTTTTCCATTCTCTACAACATTGTTTTTAGCCCTTATCCTTCTAATTTCTTTTCTTCTAGAGTCTGTGGGGTTATCCTATTATTCTTTATGTATTTGTTGGAGATGTTGAATTAAGTAGCTTATTTTGTTTTTTTTTTCTTCTCCTTTTATGTGTTTACTTATTGCTATGATCTGGCCTTGTAGGTCTGCCTAAATGTATCCCACAGGTTTTGATATGTTGTATTTTCATTTTAATTCATTTTGAGAAACATTCTTATTTCAAATTTTATTTCTTCTATAACCCAGTCATACTCCATCAAGGTGTTATTTCGTTTCCACTTGGGAGTTATTTTTTTCTTTATCCTCTTATTGAGAATGTCTATCTTTATGATACTGTAGTTTGAGAAGATATTATTTATATTCTATATTCTATATTCTATATTCTATATTCTATATTCT
>NW_006399810.1:124110-141253 GCF_000299155.1 Elephantulus edwardii
TCATTAATATTATTATTCTATTCTTGCTGAGGTTTACTTTTATGTCCTAACATGTAGGGGTTGCTCCATGTAAGAGCTCCTTGGGTTAAGACAAAACAAACACTCTGCCCTGGAGTGGGAAAAACTTTGGTTCTCCTGCTGGCACTGCCTCTAAAAAAGATATAGTTATGGACATAAGGAAGGGAAGCAATTAAGAAACAGTGAAAAACATCTCAGAGTCCATTTAACATATTTTACTATTTATGTAATTAGAAATTTCAATAAAAGCTATGAGAACGTACAGATTGGGAGAACACTCAAGCTTGAGTTCTTTTCCCCTTACCTCTTAGGAAAGTCTTGTGTAGTTTATTCCATCACTTGGCACTTCCTACTGATCAGAAAAGTGTAACATTAGTGACTCAGATATGATTCATGAAGAATGTGATTGGAAACACATGGAATTTAAAGTGAAAATGATTGGAATGATTGGACTACTTCATCTCATTAAGAGACAGTGCCAGTGAACACCATAATATTTAGATAATTATTTATAATGCAATTTTTTTAATCACATCTATATGAATGTGGGCATTATTAACTTTTTCAATCTGACCTTGCAAAATTAAATAGTTACCTGTATATGTAGTTCCTTAACACTACAAATTGGTGTAGTCTAGCAGGATCTAAAAAGTTAATATGCTGTTCTTTAAGAAAGCTAAAGTGTAGTGTGTTTTTTGTGACATTAATGGGTGGGAGGATCTGCTGTGAGAAGTTTAAAATGAATTTTTTTTATATTTCTAGGTGAGAAAATCTGCCTTATTCACAAAAATTTCAAGATTCAACATCAATATTTGGGTGCACTGCTACCAACGGGCTCCCCGGACACTAAGTCTTCTCAGCAATAACAACAACAACAAAAAAAAAGACTAGGCCATTAGAAGGTAGAGTGTCCACATTCTCCTAAAGCAGGATGAACTATTAATTGCCTTCAAGGCCAGCAACAGCTCCAGACTTCAATGCTAGCAATAACAGGAATGCTAGCAGAGGTCGCTGATGAGGTCCAGAGAATTGTATTACCCCCATTGACAGGAATCAGCATGCCCGATTCTACCAGCTAAACCCTAAGTTGATGTTCAAGTAAGAGGTAAGGTAATCAAGTTCTTGCTTAATGCAAACATGGTTTTCTTATTCATATCTTTTCATTTAAGGCCTTCTCCTCAACACTGAAGGTGTAAAGTTAAAAGTGTAAACAATAAAGAAGGACTAACTTTAAAAGTCAAAACTTCTGCCTTACAGCTTTTGGCAGATTTCAAGACAGCTATATTTTGCAAACTCTTGTTTACATGCCAAAGTATTCAGCACAAGACACTACAAGGACAAGCTTACTTGCTGTGTTAACTGCCATTATTTTCTTAAAAGAGAGAGAATAATTTAAAAAGAAATTCTCAAGAATCTTAAACAGAAATAACTTCAAAGACATAGGATACTTCTTCGCCAAAGAGAACCAAACCCCCCCCAAGAAAACCCAAACACAATAGCAGTGTTAAATAGTAGAAAGTATAAAAAAGGAGACAGTTTTGAAACTCAAGACCTCACCTAGAAAATAAAACAACATATAAGCTTGGGACTGCACTAGAAACACTTGAACAACTTCTCGTTGCCATAGGATGGTTACTAAAATTATAACTCTTTATTTTCTACTGTTAGTTTCATTGTACTAATGCCATTAACTTAATTACTGAAGATATTTCTCTGTTACCAGATTATATATGCTCTAATTATCCACCTATAGAGAAGAGAAAAAGAATCATAAATCTCCAAAAGTTTCAAGAACCAGGAATGTTAGTAAAACTCTTAAAGGTTCTGCAGCAAATTGAATAAAACTTGTGTATTGCTTGAAGCCAAAGTGCAAACTTACTCCATCTGTAAGTAGTGAAGGAAATGTGAATCTTTGTCAGAACTGACTAAACAGTTGTAGAAGGAATAAGCAAGTGTGTGTAAACCTCTAACTGAATAGAAAGATAAAAAGAGTAGCTAGTATTTTAAAAGAAAAAGAAAGTAGTTAGGTCTTAAAGTAGACCCCTAACCAACCCCCAAGCCCCGAAAGCATAAGTTCCAAGGTGGGAAGATCTGCCTTATTCACAACAGTAGGGCTCCCAGGACTAAGCCTTATCAGCAATAACCAAAAAAAGACTAGGCCATAGAAGGTAGAGTGTCCAGATTGTCCTAAAGTAGGGTGTACTTTTAATTTTTAAGTTTTTAATTGCCTTCAAGGCCAGCCACAGCTCCAGACTTCTATGCTAGCAATAAAAGTAAGAGTAAAAGAAAAAAAAAATTTAAAAAGTAAGAGTAAGTGAATAAAGTGTAAGACAAAGTGAATAAAAAGTAACTAAATTTTATTTAAGTAATGATGGATTGTTCTGCAGTCTTTAAAATAAGAAAATACAAGCAAATGAAGTTCATTTTTGAAAGTTTTCTCTTAGTTCAAAATATTCTAACAAAAAATGTCCTTACTATTTCTACTAAAATCTTGTCTTTCTAACATGTTTTCCAACTTTGTCTTTCAGACTATACTACTTCCTGGGGGGGGAGGATTATGCGAATAGAAGAGATACAAATAGTTTGGACGGAGAACTTCACATGAGCTCCCAGATATTCTGTGGATCTTTGCATCAACTTCCATCCAAAGGAGTCAAACTGTTGTTCACAAACTACAACCCTTTCCAGCAATTAGTAGATAGAGTGGTTGTCATCATGCTTCCCTAAGAGCAGTTAACACTTCCACCCCAGGGAGTTTGCAGGTTGCAGGGAAAGAAGAAGTCTTTCACCATCCTGTGTCACCAGCAAAATTATTAGAGTAAATTCTTGTATTTTTTTAAAGACACTCTTCTTGGACAACTGACTTTAAACACTAATATGACAGTGAATGCTCAAGTAAGTAGACTCTTTAGTTATAAGACATTTGTTTTGCCTACCTTCTGCCCCTTAAATTGCTTTATCAAATATGCATACAACCTGTAATAAAACCTATAAAAATAATAATAATAAAAAAAATTATACCCTAGATAATCTGTAAAAGAAAAACAAAAAGAGGGAGTTATATGGATTAAGCTGAAAAAAGCAGAAACAGCCTGGGTTAAGACAAAGCAAACACTCAGCCCTGATGATGCTGTCTCTGATAGAAATGTGATTATGGAAACAGAGAAGGCCAGAAAATAAGAAAAGAAACAGCTAAAAAAAAAACCCTAAAACGATTACCAGTACAGGAAATACAGGAGATCATTGCACAGGCCTGTGATAGGAGGACCCTGGTGGACATGGCACAGAGCAAAGAGTGACCATCGCTTTTTTCTCTCATCACCTCCTTTTCCACCATTAAAAGACCACTCTTGCATCAAAGAGGAGCTCAGGTACCTGCTGGTCTCTCTGCCACAGAAAGAGGTAGACGAGTGTGTCCAATACTTCATGTTGTTGATGCTGAGTGAAAGTAGTCAGAGTCTGGCTGCCCAAAAGGGTAGATTGTGGTGTTTCAGAGGAAATGGACTCCTTTACACTGAAAGTTTTGGGAAGGTTCTTTCAGCCACAGTGGAGACGTTCTGCTTAGAAGCAATTAGAAAACATTCCGAGATAACCACACACAGTGAAAGAATTGAAGCACGCACGGCCTGCAGCTGCTGCAGAGGATGTACTGGTGGTACCAGAACTACCAGAAATTGCAGAGGAACATCATGCATGTCATTGGGAATATGGCTCTCAACAAACACCTGCACCCCGCCATTGTGCACTCAGGCTGGGTGTCCCTAATGGCAGCAGCAATGGAATCTCAGCAAATTATGGAGGCCTCACATGCAGCCAGAACACTGTCCAACCTGAGAAACCATGCAGAAGTACGAGGACGGGGTGTACATGCTATACCCCCAGTGCCGCACCAGTCAGCCCATTAAAGCTGATGTCCTTTTTATTCATGGCCTTGTGGGAGCCGCCTTAAGAACGTGGCGCCAGTAGGGCTGCAATCAAGTCCTCAATGACAAGGCCCCAGAGAATAAGAACAAGTACACTACCTGCCCTGCACTGCGCATCATCTCCGTGGAGTACAACACCAGCCTCAGCAACTGGCAAGCAAGGAGTCCCATGGAGAGGAAGTTCCTTGCCTTCAGAAGCAATGAACTCTTCCAGAAGCACCAAGTGGTGGGGATCAGGGACTGGGTGTCACACAGCACCTGGGGGGGGGGGGACTTCTTGTAAAAAAAATGCTGGTGGAAGCTGCCAAGGAGCCAAAAATGAGCGTGCTCATCAACACCACCAGGGGGATGATTTTCTACAGTGTCCCTCACCACGGGTCCCACCTGACTGAGTACTCCGTAACCTCCTCTTCCCCTCGCTGGAGGTCAAATTGTTCAGCAAGGACTCCCCGGCCCTGAAAGTACTGCAGGACGACTCCCTGGAGTTCACAAAAGGCAAGAACTTCCAGGTGGTCAGCTTCGTGGAGACGCTGCCCGCCTATGTCAGCAGCATGATCAAGCTGCACATGGTGCCCATGCAGTCAGCTGATTTAGGCATTTGCAATGTCATTCCTATGGATGTCAACCATTTGAACATTTGTTAGTCAAAGACAAAGGAGGCTTTTTTTTGTACCAGCAGACTCTCCAATTCATCCACGAAACTTTAACCAAAGACCTAGAAAACTGTCCAGTCCCCCCATCACACGTGAGTTCAGTGCAAGAAATGTTATGACCTCTTCGTTCCAAGCTGAGGAGTCTTGTGGACAGTGACTGACACCACTAGTCTGGAATATTCTGCAGCCAAGAGCTTCCTGTCGTCAGTCGCGAAGTAGAAAACACTGGACTACAGATGGAGTGGCTCCTGGAAGCGAAAGGCCTGGGTTCCTCCCACTGCAGACTCCAGAGCACCCAGGGCACCCCTCAGCTGAGCTGTGTGTGTGGAGAACCTCTCCCGGCGAGTGGGTCCTCCAGAAGGAGGAGCACAGGCGGCTCTGCTCCGAGGTCCCCTGAACATGCCCTAATGTGGAGGAAATACTGGTGAGGACAGAGGTGCCAACCACTCCGAGTGCTGTCAGCCCGTGAAAACATGGTGCAGGGAACTGCCCAGCATTTAACTCAGTCAATACATTATCCCGAGGGCATCAGCTCCACATGTTTCTCTCTTGGTATCACTGAAGGCAAACCTTTCCCTTTTATTAACAAAATCCTAGTCCGTGCTCATTTTTTCCAGGGGTAGCTGCCTGCACTGATCAGCTGCCCCAGGTAAGGACAATGTGTCTAATCCCTGTTTGATGGGAATATGAATAAAACTAAGCCATCTGTCTGTTAGTGATACTGGAATCAAGAGTCTCAGATTGCCTCTAACAAATAAAGCATACTTTCCAGCTCACTTGGAGACTGTGTGAATTGACCTCCAACATTTGAGAAGCAGGAAATGGTGATGATGAGAGGTTTTGTTCTCTCATATAACACTTGTACTGAACTGCCATACAGTCTATGCCTTTATAGTCAGACTTAGTATTTGGTATATCTGCACTTGTACAACCATCACCACCATCTGATCTCAGTCTAGTTCATCTTTCCTAAAGGTCCTTTGCTCCCTGCCCCTTTCCCCTATTCCCCTATTCCCTAGTGGACGTTAATTAGCTGTTGGTTCCATGGCCTTATCTTGGACATTTCTGGTATGTGGAATCAAACATCATCTGCCCATTTGTGATGCCTTCTTAGCAAGTTTTTAAGGATCAGCCACGCTGCTGCTGTCACGTGTCAGAACCTTGTCCTTTATGACTGTCCATGCTGGGGCTGGGCCATGTGGCGTTTACCCACTCTTTTGTTAATGGATATGCAGGTTCTTGAACTCCTTGCTACTATGAATAATGCTGCTATGAAGACTAAGGGGCAAGTGTGTGTGGACACACACTTTTTATAGCTCCCATAGTGACTCTGTGTGGGGTGTGTTGAAGATGATGGACTTCTGTGGAATAGGATGGCCAGAGCTGGGGTTGGGGTGGAGGTCTGAAGGTAAGTGTACATCAGTAAACCCTGTGAATGTCTGGTTTAATTATGCAACAATCAAAATGGCAAAACCACTTACTTTATTGTGGTGATAACTGTTTCTGTGTGTGATGGTGGCTCACACAAGTGCTGTAGCTGGGGGATGGCCTAGGGAGGAGACCAGTACGGTGGCCACAGTCCCTGTCTGTGTTTGCCATGAACTACAGGGGCATACACTAATCTGTCCATGAATGTACAGTCCATGAATGAGCTGAAAACCCAATTTCTAAAAACTCCGGTTTTCTGATTCTAATCCTAGATGGATTGCTCAGTCAAGACCTGGAGGTAGATCCAGTGACCACAGTAGGTTCTGAAGACAAGTCATCCCTACTTCTGCAGACAAGTCACCCCCTATTTCCTGTTAGTCTGTCTGTCTGTTGTCCTTCTGCCCTTGTCAAAGGGATATGGTGCACCCAGATTAATTTGATAAGTTTTGCAACATTTAAATCACTGCTTTAGAACAAAACATTGGCTGGAAACCTCATTAAGAACACAGAATTTTAAAAAAATGCATTTGAAATGGTCCAAACCTGAACCAGAAGTAAAACAGTTCTTCCCTATAACTTGTGAGTGATATCAAGGATATCACCCATGAAGACAGCAAAAGTTCATCACAAAGATAGAAGGAAAAAATCCTATAATGGATGTCAGAAGAGACTCTAATAATTGCACAAGAACATCAGGAAACCAAAACAAAGGGAAAACATGCTGAAGTAAAAGAGCTAAACAGGACATTTCAAACGGCAGCTTGAGAAGACAAAGCAAAGTATTATACCTGATTGTGTAGAGAGCTGAAATTGGAGAATAAAAAGGGAAAAACTTTCTCTGAATTACTCAAGCTGAAAGAACTGAAGAACCAAAAAAATTTAAGCCTCAAGTTGTAATATTGAAAGATGCTCTGTTGGCCTAGTGGCAAGAAGCTGTGCTACAATCCTAAAGGCATACAGTTCAAATCCACCAGCTGGTTTGTGGGGAAAAGATGGGCAATCTCTTCCTGTGTTATTAAATGACCCTGAAAACCCACCAGTAGATCATCTCTGGATAAGTTTTGACTCAAAGGTACACAACAACAACAACAACATAGGCAATATATTGAATGACCCAGGTAGCATCAAAGGAAGTTGGAGTGGATACACAGAGTCACTGTACCAAAAACACCTGATTGATACTGAAAATTTTCAGGAAGGACCATCTGACCAGGAGCCAATGGTAATGAAGGAGGAAGTTGAAACTGCACTGAAGTAATTGGCAAAAAATAATGCCCCAGGAATCAATAAGATACCAATTGACTTGTTTCAGTATAGCCTGGATGTGCTCACCAGTCTATGCCAGGATGTTGGAGGACAGCTGTCAGGCCAACAAATTGGAAGAGGTCCATATTTGTTCCCATTCTCAAGAAAGGTCATCCACTCTAACAAGATCATTAATACCACGTGCAGGCAAACACTCTAACAAGATCATTAATATCCCATGCAGGCAAAAGACTGCTGAAGATCATTTAAAAACTACTAGAACAGTATATCGATAGGGAATTGCCAGAAAGTTCAAGCAGTATTTAGAAGAGGGCTTGGCAGCAGAGATATCGTTGCTGATGTCAGATGGATCTTGGCTGAAAGTAAAGATTGTCTATTTATACTTTATTGACTGTGCAAAGACATTTGACTCTGTGAATCATAACAAGAACAGAGCAAGGGAGCACTACATGGTTTAAGAAAGGAGTGTGTCGGGGTTGTATTCTTTCTCCATACTTACTCAATCTGTATGCTGAGCAAATTATTTGAGAAGCTGGACTCTATGAAGAACAATGTGCTATCAAGATCATAACTTAAGTTATGCAGATGACACAACCTTGTCTGCTGAAAGTGAGGAGGACTTCAAACACTTATTGATGAAGATCAAAACATACATCCTTCAATATGTATTTCATCTCAAAGTTAAGAAAACAAACATTCTTACCACTATACCAACAGGCAACATCATGATAAATGGAGAGAAGACTGAAATTTTCAACAACTTCATCTTACTTAGATCCACAATTAATACACTTGTCACCAGTAATCAGGATATCAGAAGTATAGCCCTGGGAAAGTCTGCAGTTAGGGACCTCTACAAATTATTGAAGAATAATGATGTAAGTTTGAAGACTAAACTGTGTCTGAGTTAGGCCATGGTCTTTTCTATTACTTGCTATGCATTTGAGAGCTGGACAATGAATAAGGATGAGAGAAGAAGAATTGATGTCTTTGAGCTGTGGTGTTAGAAAAGAGCTCAGATCATCCCATAGACAGCCAAAAGAAGAAAGAAATATGTCTTGGAGAAAGTGCAGCCAGAGTGATTTTAGGATAAAGCTTCACTTCACATACTTTCAGCATGTTGCTAGAAGTGCTATTCCTTGGGGAGGGACATGTTTGTTCTCTTTGCCATAGTATGTTCAGTACTTTTTCACCACAACTCAAAGACATTGAGTCATCTTAGTATTTGCACAGCTTTCAGATGTGTAGGAAGCAATTAGGAGGATCATCTGTTCACTGGGGCTTCTTTTTAATTCTTGATTTAGTTGTTGTTGGAAATTTACACAGCAAAGACACAAATCAATTCAATTTTGTACATGTACATTACTGTGACAATGATTACATTCTTTGAATTGTGCAATCATTTCTACCTTCATTCACAGGGTCGTTCCTAGATTTTATGCAAGCATATTGCCTCCTAAGTTTCCTATTTATTCTATTGAGTTACTGTTGTCAATTTGAGGTCATATAGGGAGATATTAAGAGACTGAAATGCTTTAAAATTAAGTTATTTTTAAAACTTTTTTTACTAGTTACATTGAATTATTGCTTGATTTCCATATGACTTCAGGAGATATATTGCTTCAAAATTTAAAGATTATCTTAGGGATTCCAAGATGGCAATGTTGGAGAAAGCAGTGTGAGGAGGTGAAGGAGTAGCAAGCTCCATAAAAACAAGCCACTAGAGAGACTATCAGGACACACAAAGACAGATTCAGTGAAATGTGGACAGTAGAAATTTGAGTCATAACTTTTATTAAAATAATTAGTTTGGGAGCCACAGGAGCATCAAGTCAAACTGCAGGCCCCAGTGGAATCCAGAAGATGCCAGGCAAGCTGCTGTGGGACCCATCTGCCAGGAGAAAGAAGGTTAGTGGGAAATTCATTGAGTAATCTTAATCCCCACTATAAGCGAATGGGTCTGTTGGAATTTGACTGAGTTTTCTTGTGCCTCTGCCAACCACCCAGGATCAGGCAGGCCAAGAGGAATGTAACTGAGTTTTCTTGGACACTGCTAACTACCCGGGAGAATACTCAAGATCTAGCAGACTGATGGGAATTGGCTGAGTTCCCTTGGGCCCCCCAGGATCGGACAGGCTGGTGGGGATTTTACTGAGTTTTCTTGGGCACTGCCAACTCCCCAGGAGAGCACTCAGGAGTGAACGGACTGGTGGGAATTTGACTGAGATTTAGAGGACACCGCAGACTGGTCAGAGGTGAGTGTCTCAGTGGGAATTTGACAGAGTTTTCTTGAGCCCCGCAAGACCCAGGGCCTTGCTGTGGCTGGGGCTGCTGGTTGAGCGCACCTGGGTAAGGGTCACTGGGAAGGAATCACTGAGCGAGAGCCACTAAGTGGGAGATGGACAGGTGGAATTTTAGTAGGGACACTACTCGTGAAGACACCAGGACAGCTGAAATCTAAGTGAGGTCCCGCCAAGTGGCTGACCCGCTCCTGTGGTTACCCCGCCCCCATGCCTGCCCTACTCCCCATTAAGCTCTAAAACTGTTCCTACCCATCAATTCAATCAACATGTCTTTAATGTGGAGCACCTTGATCTGACTTAGCTACAAGAGGCTGCTCTCACAGGCCCTGAACTGATCTTTCCCTTGAGTCAGAAGTTCAGAGAATAACACAGGTGGGGTAGCTGCCCAACTGATTTCTAGAGCATTGTCTGCAGATCAAGAACATATCAATGTCTTGAAAAAAGCAAGCTCTCCTACAAACTACATAAGCACAAAGCAAGATGTCACCTTCAAAAGGTACCACAGTATTGGATTTCCTGAAGCCGGAAAATCTGATGGAACTTTCTGACAGAGAATTTTAAAAAAGCAATGATTGAATATTTTCAATGGATAAAAGACAAATTACAGGACAATGCAAGCAAAAACCAGGAGGAGCTTAAGAAAACAATTCAAAACAATGCAGATAAAACAAAAAAGGCATTAGTGGCCCTGGAAAAACAAGAAACTATGATCAAAATATGAGGTCCAATGTTTCAGATGCTGTCGACATGATGGAGGGACACATGAACAGAGTTGAAGAGATGGAACACAGAACCAGTGAAATGGAAGATAAAATTGTCACCACTGATCTTCTAGAGCAAAAAGCAGAATCAAAAGGAAGGAAAAAGAAGAAAACTTAAGAATAATGGGGGACACCATCAAGAGAAATAACATGTCCATCACTGGAATCCCAGAACAGGAAGAAGCAAGAAAAGGCACCTAAAAAGTTTTGGAAGAATTACTAGAAGAAAACATTCAAGGCATAATGAAGAATGAGAATGGAGAATATATTCAAAAGCTGAGCGAACACCATGTAGAATAGATCCCAAAAGAAAAACACAAAGACATACCATAGTCAAATTTTCCAGAAACAAAGATAATGAGATAATTCTGAAAACAGCGAGGGAGAAGCAAAGAGTAACCTATAAGGGAAGGCAGACAAGATTAAGTACCAATTTCCCATCAGAAACCAGGAGAGCAAGAAGATAGAGGAAGGACATATATCAAACACTCAAAAAACACAACTGTCAACCAAAAATACTGTACCCAACAAAATTATCCATCAAATATGAAGGAGAGATCAAGATATTCCCAGGGAAACAGAACTTAAGGGAATTTGTAAAAACAAGACTAGCGTTGCAGGAAACACTGAAAGATGTCCATCTTACAGAGGTGCCATAAAAAGCAGCATGAACTAAAGTAACTAGAAACAACACCAAAAAGAACTCAACAAAATGATAGCAATAAAAGCGTGCCTTTCAATACTCACACTGAATGTGAATGGATTGAATGCACCCCTGGAGATAAGAAGAATAGCAGATTAGATAAAAAAACCCAAAATCCATCAATATCCTGTCTACAAGAGACACATCTAAAAAATGAAGATAAAGATTAAAAATAAAAGGGCGGAGGAAAAAATAAACCAAGCAAATGGCAACCAGAAGAAATCAGGAGTAGTGATATTAATATCTGATAAAATAAATTTCAATGCAAAAACCATCACAAATGACAAGGAAGCTTACTACATAATGCTTAAAGAGTCAATAGAACAAGAGGACATAACAATAATAAATATCTATGCACCAAATGAAAGACCTGCAAAATATATAAAACAAACATTAACAAAACTGAAAAAGGAAATAGACAACACTACTATAATAGTTGGAGACTTCGATACACCCCTCTCAAGAAAAGATAGAACTACCAGGATAAACTCAACAAAGATGCTCAAGAATTAAACCACACTATAAACCAACTTAACCTCATAGATATTTATAGGCTAATGCACCCAAAAAAACCCCACAATATACCTTTTTCAGTAATGTACATGGAATAGTCTCCAGAATAGATCACATTTTATATTACAAAGCAAGCATCAATAAATTAAAAAAACATAGAAATAATACAAAACATTTTCTCAGACCACAATGCCACAAAATTAGAAAATAATAACAAGGAGAAAAAAACCATACATTTGGAGCTGAACAACACCTTCCTTGAACATAAGTGGGTACTAGAAGACATAAAAAAGGAAATTAAAAAGTTTCTTGAAACAAATGACAATGAAAATAAACCTCTGGGAAACAGCCAAAGGAGTAATAAGAGGTCAATTTATTATAGCAATCAACAAACATAACAAAAGACATAAAAAAATGACCATTGACTCTTCAACCCAACATCTCCAACAAATTGTAAAAGAACAGCAAGAAAACCTGACACCCTCTAAAAAATCTGAAATTAAAACAATTTGAGCAGAAATAAATGAAATCGAAAACCAAAAAAACAATTGAAACCATCAACAAAACAAAGAGTTGATTCTTCGAAAAGGTCAATAAAATTGACAAACCACTAGCAAAACTAACAAAGGAAAAGACACAAATAATCTAAATAAGAGATGTAATGGGCAACATAACAACACAACCAACTAAATTAAAGGCTAACATTGGAATATTATGAAAAATTATGCTGAAACAAATATGAAAACCTATAGGAAACGGACAAATACTTAGAAATTCACAACTTACCTAAACTGAGACCAACCAAAATAGAACACCTGAACAGACCCATTTCAAAAGAAGAAATTGAAAAGGTAATAAAACAACTTCCAGACAAAAAGAGTCCTGGACCAGATGGTATTGAAAGTGAATCTTATCAGGGAGCTCTGGTGGCCTAGTGGCAACAAGTTGCACTGCAATCCCAGAGGTATGTGGTTCAAATCCATCAGACGCTCTGCTGGAGAAGGAGGGACAATCTCCTCCTGTACCAGTCAGATCTGATTTGATGGTACACACACAAAAAAAAATAATAAAATAAATTTTAAAAAATCATTAAAAAAGTGAATCTTATCAAACATTCAGAGATCTGTCACCAATTCTACATAAATTATTTCCAAAAATAGAAAAAGATGGAGCTCTCCCAGGCTCATTCTATGAAGCAAACATATCCTTGATGAGTCAAATTGCAAGCATGCTTAGAAGTGCTAGTACAAGATACAAGGAAATTGCCAAATACAACCAGATATGCACAATCTAAAGAGGATAAATTGATGCATGGGACCTTCTAACGATTAAATCTCCGTGCACATCAAAAACTTTTTCCAACAAGGTGAAAAGATAACCTACAGCCTGGCAATAAACATTTGGTAATACGATCTCAGACAAGAGTCTTATTACAAAAGTTTACAGAATACTCCTGGGCCTCCACAAGAAAAAGACTAATGACCCAGTTACAAAATGAGAAAAAAATATGGAAAGAATTTTCATAAAGCAAGATATTCGATTGACAAACAAGCATATGAAGAAAGTCTCCAAATCACTGGTAATAAGAGAGATGCAAATCAAAACTACAATGAGGTACCATCTCACTCCAGTAACAGTTTCAAAGTTGGTGGGATTGTAAATTGGTGCAACCATTCTGGAAGGCAGTTTGGTGCTTCCTCAAAAAGCTGAACATAGAAATTTCATATTACCCAGCTATTCCACTACTTGGTATATACCCTGAGAATATGAGAACTTAGGCACAAACTGAGATTTGTCACCAATGTTCATAGCAGCATTATTCACCATTGCAAGAACATGGAAACAACCCAAATGTCCAACCACAAATGAATGGACTGAGAAATTATGGTACATTCACACAATGGAATACTATACCGCATGCAGTAGCAATAACTTGGTAAATTATTATCTAACTTGAGAGGGACTGGGGAGAATTATGCTGAGTGAACTAACTCAGTCCCAGAAGGATAAATATTGTATAAAACCATTATTGTAGAATGACTATAAGGATCCAGAAGGGGTGAGAGAGGCTGGAAGCAGAGGGATGTGGATGTAGGAGGAAGAGGGGATTAATCATTGGATTGTACAGTCTAATGGGTGGGGTGGTGAGGGAAATGGAAAAAAATTTTTTTTAAATTCGTATTAGAATTTTGTAAATAAACTAGTAAAAAAAATTTTAAAAGACACCACCAAAATAGAAAACTATAGGACAATATGTCTCATGAACTTTGGTGCAAAAATCCTGAACAAAACCTTGGCCAATAGAGTCCAATGATACATAAAAAAATAATTCAGCATTACCAAGTGGGATTCATAACAGGTATGCAAGGATCGTTTAACATAAGTAAAATAATCAATCGGTGTAATTCACAACATTACCAAAGCAAAGAACAAGAACCACATGATCCTATCAATTTATGTAGAAAAGGCCTTTGACAAAATCCAAACTCCTTTCCTGATTAAAACACTAAACAAAATGGGATTACAGGGGAATTTCTTCAACATAGTAAATGTATATATGCAAACCCAAGAGCCAACATTGTCCTCAATGTAGAGAGATTAAAGGCATTCCCCTTGAGAACAGGAACTAGACAAGGATGCCCACTATCACCTTTCCTATTCTATATTATATTGGACATCTTAGCGATAGCAATAAGGCAAAATAAGGAAATAAGAGGTATCCAAATTGGCAAAGAGAAGGTAAAATTATCTCTCTATGCAGATATTATGATAATATACTTAGAAAACTCTAAAGACTCAGCAAAAATACTACTGGACATAGTTGATCAATTCAGCAAAATGATGGGATACAAGATCAATATACAAAAAAATCAATTGGGTTTCTCTACAGTGACAAAGATAACACAGAACTGGAACTAAGACAAATAAAACCCATCACAATATCTAATCACAAGATTAAATACATGGGAGTAAACCCAACCGGAAGCACAAAGGATGTATTCAAATAAAATTACAAAACATTACTACAAGAAACAAAAAGAGACCTGGAGAAGTGGAAGAATATCCCTTGCTTATGGATTGGAAGACCCAATATTTTGAAAATGACAATACTACCAAAGGCAATTTACATGTTCAATGAAATCCCAATACAAATACAAATTCCATTCTTCAACTAGATGGAAAAGGTAATTTCCAATTTCATTTGGAATGGAAAAAGGCCTCAAATAAGCAAAGCACTCCTTAAAAAGAAAAACAAGGTATCAGGCATCTCCCTGCTTTCAAATCCTACTACACTGCAGTGGTGGTCAAGACAGCGTGGTACTGGTACAATGACAGACACACAGATCAATAGAATAGCTATGAGAATACAGAAATCAGCCCATCCACTTTTTGACAAGGAGATGAAATCAGTTAAGGGGTGAACTAAAGCCTTTCTAACAAATGGTGATGGCAAAATTGGAAAACTATCTACAGAAAACTCAAACAAGATCCATACCTCACTCCATACACAAAAACCAACTCAGTGGATTGTGGACCTAGGACTAAACCCAAGGACTGTGAACTTTATTAAAGAAAAGTTTGGAAGAACTCTAGAAGTTCAAATCCACAGCATAAACAGGCTTGCAAGCATCCTGAAAAATCTACAATCAGGAGAGGATAAAGTAGATGAGTGGGACCTTCTAAGAATCAAATCCCTGTGCATATCTGAAAATTTCTCCACCTGGGTAAAAAAGGAAGCCACAGATTGGGAAAAAATATTTGGTAATAACATGTCAGAGAAACAATTCATATGTAGGATTTATTAAATACTCAAGCACCACAACAAGATAAAGGTAAATAACCCAATTGGAAAATGGGCGCAGGACATGAACAGCCACTTTACCAAAGAGGACATTCAGATGTCCTACAAGCACATGAAGAAATGTTCAAAATCCCTAGCTCTAAGAGAGACGCAAATTAAAACAACAATATGAGATATTATCTCACTCCAGTAAGAATAGCAAAATTTAACAAAACAGTAAACATCAAATGTTGGTGAGGTTGTGAAATGGTACAGCCACTATGGAAAGCTGTATGACACTTTCTCAAAAATTTGCAAATAGAAATACCATTTGACCCACAATGCTACTACTGGGAATATATCCTAAAGAAACCATAACTGCCACCTACGCATATATACGCACACCCATGCTTATTGCTGCTTTGTTCACAATAGCAAAGGCTTGGAAACAACCCAAGTGCTCGTCAACAAACGAATGGATAGCTCTGGTATAGTCACAAAATGGAATATTATGCTATAGTGAAAAACAAGGAACTCTTGAAATATTATAGAAAATGGGTGACCCTGGAGGACATTATGCTGAGTGAAATATCTCAGTCACAAAAGGAAAAATATTGCGTAGAGTCACTGTTGTAAAATGGGACTGACCAAAAAAAAAAGAAAATGGGACTGACATTGGGTTGAGGAAAGACTGAGAAAGAGGAGATAAATAATGTATTCTGCATTGAGACATGAGACGGAGAAGTGTTTAAAAGGAATATATGATTAGGTACTATTGTCATGACAGGAGTTCAGAATGAAGGCTGCACAGTGGAGTTGACTTGGGGGAGGGATTATATAAGAATGAAAGAATTTTTCTTTTACTTTTCAAAGAGAAGAGCTAATTGGTGGGGAGGGGTTGGGCAGGGAGAAAAGTACAAAAATGAATGAATGGATTAAATTATCTTACGGTTGAAAAAAAATATTATCTTAGGATGTTAGTTTTGGAGTTCACTCAGCCTTTAGGGTTCCAGAAAATCTGGAGTCCATGAGATTTGTTTTTCTTTAAAACTCATGGTGACCCCATGTTTTACACGGCAAATCTACTCCATGGGGTTTCTGTGGCTGCAGGCTTGACAGAAGCATATCTTCAGGCCATTCTTTAGTGGTGCTGTTGAATGGCTTTGAACTGACAGCCTTTGGATTAACAGTCAAGAGCAAATGAACAGATGCATATAAAAAGTGACTCTCTGTGTTACTCACTATCGCGAGAAAATGGAAAAAGCCCCAATGTCCAACCACAATTGAATGTTTTGAGAAGTTATTGTACATTCTCACAATGTAATTCTATGCAGCTCGAAAGAACAGGAACAATGATTCTGTAAATTACTACCTAACTTGGGAAGGACTGGAGAACATAACTAAATCAGGCTCATAAAGACAAATGCTGTATAAGATCATTATTGTAGAATGAGTACCGGCATCCAAGGAGAGGAGGGGGAACAGATGTGTAAGAATAAACAGGGGCAAGAGCTTAATCATAAGGTGTCACAATTTGATGGGTGAAGGGAGGGATGGGTAAAGGAAAGGGGAAATATCTGGTGTGCAAACAATGTATATGAACTTTGTGAGTAAACAAGTATAAATAAGAATTTCTTTTAAATTTTAAAAAGTAATGCTACAGGATTAAAATATTCTTAAAGTAAAGTGGAATAAAGATATGCTTAAATATTAAATGGCTTTTAGTAGGCTCTTTCCGTATCTTTATCATATTTCTAAATCGTATATTTTCCAGGAAATAACGTATTTTTTTTT
>NW_006399810.1:155919-164971 GCF_000299155.1 Elephantulus edwardii
AAAGGGGGCGGGCAGGGAGAAAAGTGCAACAATGAACGAATGGAATTCCAAAATCTCTGTAGATGTTCATTGAAATAAAAAAAAATTTAAAAAAAGAAAAAGATGGAAGGAACATACAGTGTCACCATACCAAAACCAATTGGCTGACACAGAATAATTTTAAGAAACAACCTATGACCAAGTGGCAATGGTGATAAAGGAGGAAATCGAGGTGGTTCTGCAGGACTTGGGGGGAAAAAAGAAAACCCCAGGAACTGATGGAATATCCAGTGAAAAACAGATGTTTCCATGGACATGCTCACCAGGTTGCTCAAAGAAATCTGGAGGACAGCTACATGGCCAACTAATTGGAAGAGAAAAAGTTAATAGTCACTTTCAAAGGAATAAAGCATATTTTTAAACCTGTGAAACAATCTGGGAAAGCATTAAGCCTGTGCTTATTAAGCACACAGTACTCCAGACATGCAGCTCACAATGGGGTCTCTTTCAGGAATGAGCAAATTCAATCAGTCCTTTTATCTAAGAAGCTGTAGATTAGATGAGAATATAAAGAAGAAGCAGATAGTCAGAAGTCAGGTGGTGGCCACACTGGGTGCCCTGTGAAAGTGTTGAGGAGGGAGGGAGTCAGTGTGACCCTTGTAAGCACCTTCATTTATTACTCGCTTACATGAAAAATATGGAACCTATTAGACCAGTCTACTGTGGTGGAACTTTGAGAGAATCACTTAGGCTTAGCTTGGACTTACATAACTTTACTTCACTGTCTGTCCTCTTTCATATGGCATTCTCTTTACAAGCCAACCATGTCTTGGAAAAGATGCAGCCAGGTTGCTCTTTGGAGACAAGGATAACGAAACTTCATCTCACATTCTTTGGACATGTTGTCAGGAGGTGCCAGACTTTGGAAAAAGACAGCATCTGCGGAAAGGTGGAAGATCGGCAAAAGAGAGGAAAAACTCCAACAAGATGGATTGAAGTAGTGGATAATAATGTAATGTAATTAATAAACAATGGACTCAAGTATATCAGATGATAGGATGGATGGATAATATAACAATGAACTCAAGTGTATCAGATGATGAGTATGGCACAGGATAGGGCAGGGTTCATGATTGCTGTTTATGGGGTCACTATAAGTTGCAGTCAATTTGATGGCACTTAACAGCAACACCAGCAAGCTGTGTGATCCATATGTCATAGTAGGTTATGTGTTTGACTGCTTACTAATAGGTTGGCAAGTAAAACACACTAGCCAGTTCACAAGAAAAAGATGATGTAATCTCCTTTCCCTTGAGATATATAGCTTCAAGTGTTGTTGAATTGACTAGGACTCATAACGAACAGGTTTATCCTGAACAAGGTGAAACCAGGCTGATCCTTGCAGGCAAGTACTCTAAATCTCCATCTCACGTACTTGAGTATGTGGCCAGAAGGGACCAGTACCTGGAGAAGCACATCTCTTATTGAAAGGTGGAGGAACAATTCAGTGGCACCTGACAATAATGTCGATATTTGTAGAGGGGCTTTAGGCCTTTTGTTTATAAGGTCAGTATGAGTTGTGTTCAACTCGAAGGCAATAAACAACAATAATAACAGCAGCAGCAGCACCAATATAAGTTACACGTTAACTTGATAAGTATAGCTTCCTATTTTGTGCTAAAATATGAAGACTCAACTATGAAGAATAAAAAGAAGATTGAAAGAGTATAACAGAGTCATTGTACCAAATGGAATTGGTGGACACAGAAGAATTTAATGTATAAACAATGTATGAACAAGAGCCTGTGGTGATGAAGGAAGAAGTTCAAGCTGCTCTGAAAGAATTGGCAAAAAACAAGGCCCCAGGAATTAATGGCATACCGATTGACATAGTTCAACAGACACTGCCCTGGATATGCTCACCAAGTTGTGCCAAGAAATCTGGAGGACAACCACCTGGCCAGCTGACTGGAAGAGATCTATATTTGTTCTATTCCAAAGAAAGGTGATCCAACAGAGTGTGAAAATTATTGAACAGTATCATTGATATCACATGCAAGCAAGACTCTGCTGAAGATTGGAACTACACATAAACAGAGAACTGCCTATAGCCCAGGCTGGATTTAGAAGAGGCCATGGCACTAGAGATATTATAGCTAATGCCAGATGGATCTTGGCTGAAAGCAGAGAGTACCAGAGGAATGTCTATCTGTGGTCCATAGACTATACAAAGGCATTTGACTGTGTGGATCACAACAAACAGTGGCTGACTCCGAGAAGAATGGGAATCCAGAACACTTGGTCATATTCTTGGATTAGGAAGCAGTAGTCAAAACAGAGCAAGGAAACACTGCATAGTTCAAAATTGGGAAGGATGTGTGTCAAGGATGTGTCCTATCTCCATATTTTTTCAATCCGTATGCAAAACAGATTATCTTGGAGGCTGGGCTCAATAATCTACATTATGCAGATGACACAACCCGGCTTGCTAAAACTGAGGAGGACCTGAAGCACTTGCTGCAGATGGTCAAGGACTGCAGCCTTCAGTATGGATTGAAGCTCAATGTCAAGAAAACAAAGATATTCACTATTGGGCCGATTGGCAAAATCATGATAGATGGTGAAGAGATTGAGATTGTTGACAGTTTCAGTTTGCTTGGCTCTACAACCAACACTCTTGGTACCAGCAGCCAGGAAGTTAAAAGATTAATTGCACTGAGAAATTCTGATGTTAGAGACCTCTCCAAAGTACTGAAGAGCAACGACATCAATATAGAGACAAAGGTGTGCCTGATACAAGCCATGGTCTTTGCAATTACTTGCATCAGAGCTGGAAAATGACTATGGATGGTAGGAGAGTTGATATCTTTGAGCTGTGGTGCTGGAGAAGATTATTGAAAAACCATGGACTGCTAGGAGAGCAAATAGGTTCATCCTGGAGAGCGTGAAGCCAGGCTGCTCCTTGAGGGCAAAGGTTCTGAAGCTTTGTCTGATATACTTTGGACATGTGTCAAGGCGGTATCAGTCCTTGGAGAGGGACTTCATGCTTGGGAGGGTGGAGGGGCAGTGCAGGAGAGGAAGACCCTCGATGAGATGGATTTATTAAGTCACTGGGGTAATGGGAATAGTTGTGTCAGAGTTAAAACATTAGCAAGGGATAAAGCGGTGTTTAGGGATGTTGTACATAGGGTCACTATGAATCACAAGAAACTCGATGTCACATAACAACGACGACAACAACAACAACAACAACATATATTTTAAAATCATTTGTTAGTTTTTATTTTAAAAAAACTAGCCACAACAAAACAACTGGTGGTATTCTGATTGAAATTGCACTGAACTCTTAAAACAAAATAATGATAATAAAAGATATACAGCTCCCGAAGCCCAAGGTAGAGTTGCTATTATCTGGGGTCACTGTGACAGCAGCAGGTTTTAGTTGTCATTTGCTCCAGAGATTTCTGTTAAAGCATGTGTGTCTATTAGTGAGATTAACTAGCAGTACTTCAGATTTCTCAGAAAGCTAAGTTTGATATCATCTTGGCTCCACAACTTTTCAAGTTTCAAGGATTCTTTTTCTTCAGTATTTCTCACAGCTGACCCTATTTGATTCTCATCGTTGTCGTTTTCATTTAGGCACTAGCCTCAGGGATTACCCTTTTGTCTTCAGTCTCCTTCACAACCAGAAGAGGTTCAGCCCACTGCCACAGGTACTGCAAGCAGTTATGTCACCATTCCAAAATCTTCAGTGCTTTGCCGAAACTTTTAATCTAGCACTCGAGGTCTTTTTTGACTTTTCTGTGTGGTAGTTAATTTGTTGGGAGGGTGAAGGAACCAAGGCAAGGCTTGATTTGGCACAGTAAGAAGAAAACCCCCAAGGCACAAATAAATTGTGTCCAGCTACTGACTAAAAGCTTCGTAGTTCAAGTCCACCCAGTAACCCCATAAAAGATAAAACCTGATGATCTGTTGCCAAACGATTAACAACAACAACAACAGAATGCCAGATATTTTTCTGTCAAGTTAATTCCAACTGATATTTACTCCATGGATGTCAGAGCCTGGCAACTTTTTGAAGTAAATCACCAAGTACCTCTCAAGCCACCTTCAGGTAAGTTTTAATCATCAA
Source organism: Elephantulus edwardii (assembly GCF_000299155.1). Classification (NCBI taxonomy): domain Eukaryota; kingdom Metazoa; phylum Chordata; class Mammalia; order Macroscelidea; family Macroscelididae; genus Elephantulus; species Elephantulus edwardii. Next base: position 160,031 of record NW_006399810.1, read on the forward strand.
CTATTTAGACAGTAGCCAAGAACTTAAATGTTTATGTTATCTGGATGCTCCTCATAAGATTACAGGAGCCATTAGAATCCTCCTGAATCAAGTCTCTCTGAAACACTTGAATTTGGCTAAATGGACTGGATAACAACCCAAATAGCCAATGCTCAAGCATCTTAGATGTTTAGTTCTTTCTTATGCAAATATCAGAATTAATGATCTAGGCTTATATGGTGACTTGACAGTGATAGACTATGATAGCCAACCACCAAGCGGCCTTTATTAAGTCCTGTTTTCTGGTATTCAGACCAACAGTAAATGGGGAAAGCAGTTTTATTTAGATACAGATAAAGGAACTCAGACAAAGAAGTTAAAAGAAGTGGTTAGTAAAATGGGGGAAAGGAAAGATCTTGACCCTTAAATGAAAATTTATTTTCTCTCTCATGTTGCTGCTCCCTAAAAGAGATGAAATGAAATTAATAGAAGTTTCATTCTGAGTTGCTTGCTCACAGTGATAAGCAAGCAGCGCCCTTACATTCAGAGGTAACACACATATATTTACCCTTCAAAATTCTTTTCAGTTAAATGCACTAATAAATCCAGATAGAAAAGGACAATCCCTTTCCTCTTCTATCTTTTAAATTTACCAACCCCCACCCTTTCTATTGGCTCAGAGATAGAAAGATTTGCGTAATATTATGGTTGCTATGGCTGATAACATCCTCTTTGTTAGTTAACTCTCAAAGGAGGAATCATGTAAAAGCTAGCAAATGACCATATGAATTATGTATAAGGGACTCCACTCAAGTCATGTATATAAAATGGGCATTAAGAACACAACCTTGACTCTTATTCTTTTTTTTTTCTCACTTTATGGCACAAGCTTTACAGAGAACAAAATAACCTATTTTCCCATGTTGTGCTTAGTTCAGTAGAGCTCTGGCTTGGACTGCTCCTCTTAAATTTCAGTTGAGGTTTTACACTCTGCCATGTAGCATATTCTCTACTGCTCTGGTTACTTGATCAGCACTGAAGTTGTTAAAATAGACGTTCTTCTCTTAGCCAAATGTGTAGTGGCCCCAGAGTTTAGATTATACACTGGAGCAGTCACAGATTAGGATGGGCAGGTCCAGGGTTCACCATCTTCAGCTCCACATACTTATGAAGTCCCTGACGCCCCCTGGCTGCCTGCTGAACGCTGACATAAACTGATACAAATCTGGCACAAGGCTAGTTTTACCTGCCTCCTCTCTCACTCTTTTATAAGAAGTCCCACACTAGGCTTTGTTTGCCTATCTACAACCTTCTCCCACCATGTATTGTAGCTTGATTTATTGATTGGAAATAATTTATAAAATTAAGACTATGGACCAAGAAAATCAGGTTTTACCTGTACAGTTCGCATCTGTGTCTAATGTGGGTAGTAGTAATAATATGCCTTATTCAATTACTGTGCACCTTGCAGACATTGTGTAATCTTCTAGGAATATAGTGAAGGGTGCAATTCAATCTCTTCCTCACCCAGAAAGTCAAGATAAATTAGTTTTGGACTAAGAGTGATTTGCTGAATATTCAGAAGGAACCAGATATTCACATTTCATCTCCTGCTCTTCAATCTTACCCTCTATGAAGGCCTTGAAAAGAAAATCTAAATCTTAATGGAAATAATCCTACACAAGAGGGACAGGCAATGATAACTGATTGATAAAGATAGTTTCTGTAGATGTGGCCCTTGCTCCTGAACAGCCAACTTCTCTTCCAATTTCAGCTGTTGAAGACTGAATGTAGTTAGTTCAAACCTATCTTCTCACCCAACCTGTTAACAATTGGTTGTTAACAATTCAAGAAGTCCTCAGGAAAGATCTCTAGTGTATCCTTCTGCTTATTGGGTTTATTGAATCTTGCTGGGGAAAATTTGGTTTGGATTTGGAAAATTTGGTTAGCCACACGACTTAACAAGTTGGTGGTGATGTTTTTCTGTGTGGAAACGGGATTTGGGCTCAGTGACTTAGGTACTCTGTGGCAGCCATTGCTATTATCAGTCTACTTCAATAACCTTGGATGTGATCTCCTCACGTGTTCACACTTCTTACAGCCCATTTCCACATAACAGCTTAGACCTCATCTGTGGCTTTTCATCACCTTTAGAAAAAGTGCAAGCTCCTTACCCTGACTTATCAGCCTTCTGTGACATAACCCTATGAACCCTTCTAGCAAATTTTATGTCACTTGCTTACCACTTTCAGCACACTTTTGTCTTTTTTGACTCCTTGAACACAATCTTTGTATTTGCCTCAAAGCATTTGCACTAGTCCTTCCTTATCTAGAAGTTACTATTATTCCATCTTCCCCTTCCAGTTCCTTCTGGTCATTCATGTTTCTTATTAAATGTCACTTCTCTAAGAGAATCCTTCACTGGCCATCCAATCTCAATAAGTAGTACAGCATACAATTTGATGTTCTTTTTGTTTGAGGATTTTTGTTTGGGTTTTGTTTTTTTGGTTTTTTTTTTGGTGTTTTGTTTTGTTTGTCTTCTAGTTTACTTCTTGATGTTTCCTTCCTTCCTCAATCTGTTCTGATCATCCACCTTTCCCCTTCCTAGCTGTAAACTCAAAAGGCAGGGCTTTTCTGTGTTGTGAACTCCATTGTGCTGCTAGTGCCTTAAATATTGACTGTCACTAGTAGATAGATGACCAGTGTTGAATGAACAAATACATAAATTCCTTGTATTTCATCTGATTCAATCATGATAGCTTCTTTGGAAAATATAGTGATTCTCCCCCGTTTGAATTGATTTACTTTAAAAAAAAATTACTGTTCCCCACTTAAAGTCAATGAGTATTCTGAACCAGCTCAAGTTTCCATTAGTTGGCAGGAGTTGTTGTTGTCATTATGTGCCATCGAGTCCCTTGCAACTCATAGCGACCCTGTGTACAACAGCCCTAAACTCTGTTCTGTCCTGTGCCAATCTCATTGTCTTCGACACACTCATCCCAATTACCCCAGTCACCAAATCAATCCATCTCCCAGAGGGGCTTCCCCTCCTGCGCTGTCCCTCCATCCTCCCAAGCATGATGTCCTTCTCCAAGGACCGGTCTCTCCTTACAACATGATCAAAGTATGTCAGATGAAGCCTCAGAATCCTTGCCTCCAAGGAGCAGCCTGGTTTAACCCTCTCTCGGATGAATCTGTTTGTTTTCTTCACAGTCCATGGTACCCTCAACACTCTTCTCCAACACCAAAGCTCAAAGGCATCAATTCTCCTTCTATCCTCTGAAGCATAACAAGTGATTGCAAAGACCATGGCCAGTACCAGATGCACCTTAGTCTCCAGAGACACACCATTGCTCTTCAATACTTTAGAGAGGTCTCTAACAGCAGACTTTCCAATCGCAATACATCTTTTAATTTCCTGGCTGCTGGTGCCAAGAGTGTTGATTGTGAAGCCAAGCAGACTAAAGCTGTGAACAATCTCAATCTCAATCTCTTCACCATCCATCCTGATGCTGCCAATTGGTCCAGTTAGGACCAATTGTCAGGAGTAGTAAGTTATTATTGTTAGATTTCATCCAGTTGGTATGGATTCACAGCATATCAACATGACAGGGCAGGACTACTCTGTAGTTTGTCTAGGTTGTAATCCTCACAGGAGCAGAAACACAGTGTTTAACTGTTGCACCACAAGGACTATTCTTATATCATTGAGTTCAGATCCCTAAGATACAATCAGATGTCATTTGAATTATAATCATTTGTCTATGAGGAGTTTTCCATGAACCCCAAACAGGTATCTTGCCATATGTGAGGCCTTCTTTGATTACTTAGCTGAGAATTGCTCGCCTCTTTTATCTCTTCTTTGGCCTCCCTTTTACTTAGTGTTTCAGTGTATCAGACCTTGAGCTAAATGACTATTATATCATCTCTTCTCCTGGCATAAGAATTTTAACATTTTGGAGATAGGATGGGGATATGTGTCCTTCTATTTCTCTGGTGTTTGAGACCTTTACACATCAGCTGCCCTCTGTGTGTTCTATTGACCTATACACCTAACTCCAGTGGTGTTTACCCGAGAGCATGGAGTGTTTGCTGGACCTCATTTAAGTCACGACCAGTGGGCAGAATTCATAGCAGGAACTCTTTCCTGGATGCCCAAAGTGTGGGTGCTTTCCTTTCTCTTGTGGTTGAGGTCATGCAGTGAAGTAATTGTTAGCCAGAAATTGGCTGTAAAAAGGCGAGCACCAGATCTCTTTCCCTCCCATGATCGTTTCCACAGAAGAGGGAACTTCTGCTGGCTCAGAAAATCGCTACTTTTAGCTGGTTCTACTGGGCACATCCCCTGATTCCCATCCTGACCCTTGCTGGAAGCCTAACGTGACACTCTTTTCCTGTATAAATAACAATGCAAGAGACTGTCAACATTTTATTTCTCTGGAAAGGGCATGTACCTAAGGGAGATTTTTTGTTGTTTGTTGTTATGTCTTGTCGAGTTGCTTGTGACTCATAGCAGTACTATGTACAATAGCCCTAAACCCTGCTCTATCCTGTGCCAATCTCGCTGCCTCTGACACACCCATCCTGATTACCCCAGTCACTGAATCAATCCACCTCATAGAGGGTCTTCCCCTTCTGCACCGTCCCTCCACCCTCCCAAGCATGATGTCCCTCTCCAAGGACCTGTCCCTCCTTACAACATGTCCAAAGTATGTCACACGAAGCCTCAGAATCCTTGCCTCCAAGGAGCAGCCCAGTTTAACCCGCTCTAGGATGAATCTGTTTGTTTTCTTCGCAGTCCATGGTACCCTCAACACTCTTCTCCAACACCAAAGCTCAAAGGCATCAATTCTCCTTCCATCCTCCCTACTCATTGTCCAACTCTCTGATGCATAACAAGTGATTGCAAAGACCATGGCCTGTATCAGACGCACCTTAGTCTCCAAAGAGACACCATTGCTCTTC
>NW_006399810.1:165536-184267 GCF_000299155.1 Elephantulus edwardii
ATTCTTCTGGTATTCCCTGCTTTCAGCTATGATCCATCTAACATCAGCTACAATATCCCTAGTACCATGACTCCTTCTAAACCCAGCCTGGACTTCTGGCAGTTCTCTGCTGATGTGCTGTTCCAGTAGTTTTTGGATAATCTTCCATAGGATCTTGCTTGCGTGTGAAATCAATGATATTGTTCTATAGCTTCCACACTCTGTTGGGTCACCCTTCTCTGGAATGGGAACAAATATAGATCTCTTTCAGTCAGTTGGCCAAGTGGTTTTTCTCCAGATGTTTTGGCACAACTTGGTGAGCACATCAAGGGAGATTTACATTCTTATAAATATGTGGGGAAAGTTTCTTTTTTCTCGAAGTTATTGGGTGCTATCCAGTTGACTACAACTCATAGTGACCTTATGAACAATGGAACTGAATCTTGTATCCTGTGCCATTTTAATCATCTTTGCTGTACTTGAACCCATTGTAACAATCACTATAGGAAACAAATTATCCTCTTCCTATGAAAATACTTGTTACTCTTGGGTATGATTTTGTTTTGACTTGTTTTGCTTTATAAGGCTCACACATTTGAGTTTCCATTTTGGGCTCTAAGACTGTCTTAGAGTGTAGATTCAGATTATTAATAAATGTAAGGAAAGTCCTTACCTAGAAATCTTTCTTGTCAGTAATTAATTTCTACCCCATAAATGAATTCCTTTTAGCCTTGAAGCCTGTTTTACAGTGTTTTTATTAAAATATGACTCTCTTAGACAGGAATAAACTTTTAAGAGGCTCATAAGGTGGTAGTTCATGACCACTGACCCTTATGCACACTTCTTGGGATGCAATCTCTTTCAGTCTTTGACATCAAATTGGAACCAACTCATAGCTGACTTTACATTAGATTTCCAAGGCTGTAAATTGCCTGGAAAGATATTTCCCATATTTCTCCTGAGGATTCAAACTGTCAGAGATGTGTCACCTTTGCATTTAGAATCTCAGCTGTAAACTCTGCCACTAATGCTCCTCCACAGGTAGAGGGATTAGGATTCTAACCTATGTTTCCAACCCAAGTCATAGAATACTACCAATACTTTGTTACCTTACCATCCTTGCCACTCTGTCCTTTCTCCATGCCATTGCCATCTCACCCATCACAAAAGAAGTCTAAAGTTTGCAATGGTTAAGTGCTCAGCAACTAACCAAAAGGTTGGCAATTCAAACCCCCCAAGATTCAAATCACCAGAGAGCCGTGGACTTTGGTTAGCAGCACAACTCTCTGTCGACTAAACCACGAGAGCTTCCTTGCAGTGTAAAATCTAATAAACAATAGCTATTGAGTTGATTCTGACTCATAGGGATGCCGTGTGTGTGTGTGTGTGTGTGTATGAATGATTGTGGGATGGAACCCTGTGGCCTCTTCAGTGGCTGACTATCAGAAGCAGATCACCAGACCTTTCTTTTGAGACACTTCTAGGTGAACTTGAAACTCCACCCTTCCAGTTAGAAGCCTCGTGATATAACAACCCCAAAGATGAATCCCCATGATGTGGAAGGCTTTCCAAGTCAACAACCCTCTTCTGGCTTTCTGAGGGTATGCATCTTTGCAAGAGGAGCCTGCTTAACTCACTCTTGTGGAGCATCTGGTGAACCACTGACCTTGTAGTTAGCAGAGCAACAGTAGCCACTAAAGTCCTGATAGTAGGACTTCCAAGATGGCTTTCCCCCCCTTTCATATTCATAAGTCACTCCACCATACAGTTACCCCAGAGAGCGGATAAGTGATTGCATTGATCTAACTGCCCCCAGAGCACAGCACAGCCTGGCACAGGAGACGTCCTCTGTAAGTATTTCTGAATGAATAACCAGCATTGATACATATTCTCACATCTGGAAGGCAGCAAAGGATACAGGGGCTCAAACAACAATAATTGTGGAGAGAAGGTCTCAGTAAGAAAGGTGAGGGAGTCTTAAGGCTTCTGAATCTTTCACTCTGGGCACACATAAGACACAGATGGGGCGAGGAAGGAGGAAGTGAAAATCCTTTGGACACCATCTCCATTTTTCAGAAACAGTTCTTCTGTCCTACTGACAAAACAAGACACCTACTTCTCTGATGGTGAGGACTTGCGTGAACTATTTAATCTCATTACTAATAAGTAAAAGTCTTTCCCTGCAGATGCAGTTGCAGTGTGAATTCTAAAGATAATCCTGGGTGCTTGCTCCTTCAGTAAACCAAGAGAAGTGACAATTGTGTCTAAGATAATGGCAACTTGATTTTCTCAGGTGCCATCTCCCCAAGCAAGGAGAAAGCATCTTGCCGCTGAGGACTGTGAATTGCCACTGGAAAGCCCCCCCCACACACACACACACAGAGCTTTCCCAACAGAGGATGAAGCAGAATTGTAGCTGTCAGGACCCCGAGGGCCTGGCCAGAATGTTCTGTCCCCTAAAGCAGAGGACTAGAGTTTCTAGTATGTTGTCAAGGTACACGCATACTTGTTGCTGAGTGGTGTATGGGTTCCTCTGGCAACTTTCCTTCTTGGAGCTGTTACTGCTACTGTCTGAGTTTAAGAACAATAAAAACAACAACTTACAAGTCCTCAGAACAGAGCAGGGAAACACTACATTGTTCAGTATCAGGAAAGGTGTGCATCAAGGGTATGTCTTTTCTCCACACCTTTTTAATCAATATGCAGAACAGATCATTTGGGAGGTTGGACTTTATGAGGAGGAATGTGACACCAGGATTGGAGGAAGACTTAACAACCTGTAGTATTGCAGATGACACAACTTGCTGAAGAGGACATGAGGAGTTGCTGTAGAAGGTCAAGGACTGTAGTCTTCGACATGTACGGAATTTGACATCAAGAAAATAAAGCTTCTTACCACTGGGCCAATTGGCAGCTTCATGATGGATGGAGAAGAAATTGAGATTGTTGATAACTTCAGCTTTCTTGGATCGGCAATCAACACTCTTGGCACTAGCAGTCAGGAAATCTAAAGCCGAGTTACATGGGGAAAGTCTGCTGTCAAGGACATCTCCAGAGTACTGAAGAGAATAGATGTTAGTCTGGAGACCAAGGTGCACCTGAAACAGGCCATAGTAGTCACAATTATTTGGTATGCATTAGAGAGCTGGACAATAACTAAGGACGAGAGGAGAAGGATTGATGACTCTGAGTTGTGATGCTCGAGAACAGTGTTGAACATACCGTAGACTGCCAAGAGAACAAACAAGTCTGTCATGGAGAGAATGAATTCAAGCTGCTACCCGGAGGCAGGATTTTTGAGCTCTGTATCACATACTTTGAGCACATGGCCAGGGCAGACCAGTCTTTGGAGAAGGACATCATGCCTGGAAGGGTGGAGAGACATCACACGAGAGGAATGAGATAGATCGACTTAGTGACTAGAGGAGTGGGTTTGGGTAGGTCAGAGAGGATGAGATTGGCTCAGAACAGGGCAAGATTCAGAATTATTATACATAGGGTTGCTATGAGTTGCAACTTGATGGCACATAACAATGACAACAATGATTATTAAATACCCTGCATGCTGAGCATAGTTCTAAGTTATTATACATATAGGAAAAACACCAAGTTGTCATGCTGTGAGGGTTATATGTTTTTAAGCCATTAATATTCCAAATATTAGCAGAGTTACCTGTGACAACAGACATGTTTCACTGGAACTTCCAGACTAAGACAAACTAGGGATAAGAAAAGGTCTTTCAATCTGTTGCCAGATTGTTGCTTTTGTGTGCTGTCAGGTTGGAACCAAACTATGGTTGATCCTCTGGCAAGTTTTCAGAAGCAATAAATTGCTGGGAGGAGATTGTACCTCTTGGGAATTACAGCACAGCTTCTTAACTCTAGACCACTAGCTAATGAAAACCTTATGGATCACAATGGAATATTTTCTATTATGTTGTTGGAAAATTAGCCTCCTTTTCTGGAAAACAGCCAGAATATGACTTGGGAAGAGCCACCTTGACAACAAAGTCAAACATATAAATTATCATTTAGATGGTGCCTGGCTAAGCAATGTTTAATTTTGTTATATATACTTAAGTATGTGTATGTGTGTGTGTGTGTGTATATATATATATATCCCTGAGTCAGAGATACTGTTGTTATTGTGTACCACTAAGATTTCAAAGACAGTTAATTGCATGGCAGGAGATTTTTCATCTTTCACCCGAGGAGCAACTGGTGAATTCGAATGGTTTGCCTTCGGGATTGCAGCACAGCTTCCTATCACTAGGCCACCAGGGCTCCCTTGAGTCACAGACGACTCGACAGCAATGGTTAGTAATGACATATATGTGTGAGATCACTTATTCTTCACAGCAATTCAGAGTTGGGTGTTGTGAGTCAGTCAGCTCCAAGTCCTAGATTGAGTTTAGCCCCAACTCATGGTGTTGTACCACCTTCACAGTCTGCTGTGCTTCCGTCCATTGTCACTGTGATGGTGTCAGTCCTCCTTAGTGAGAGCAATCCTTTCCTTCACTGACCTCCACTTTTCTAAGGACTTGCTCCTTCTGACAACGTGCCCAAAATATAAGAGACAGACCCTCACCACTCTTCCATGGAGAGTGGCAGTTGTACTTTTTCCAAGATAGATTTGTTTATCCTTTTGGAGTTCCATGATATATTCAATATTCTTCACCAATACCATAATTCAAGGGCATCAGTCCTCCAACACTACCTTAAGTCAGAGGTTTCAGTCTTCCTTACTTATCGTTTAACTTTCATATACATATGAGTTGTTCTTGTTGTCAGTGCCATCAAGTTGACCTTATCTATAAATATCAGATCTAAACTTTTCCCTGTCTCACCATTGCCGACATACATGAGTCCATTTCTACAGTCACTGTGTCAATCCATCTTCTTGTGAGTCTTTCTCATTTATGCTGATCCTCCAAGCTTATTGTCCTTCTCCAGGGATTGACTTCTTCTGATATCATGCCCAAAGTATGTGAGACAATGTTTCACTATCCTTGCTCTAAAGAGCATCCCCGTTTCACTTTCACTTCTTCCAGGACAGACCTGTCTGTTCTCTTGGCAATCCATGAAGTCCATTTTGTACTTTTCTCTAATACTGCAAGTCAATGGCATTAAAAAGACCATGGCTTAGGAGAGGCACGCCAGAGGCTTTACAGTGATATCAGACACTATTAGCATCCTCATCGTCCAGATAAGGGCTACATAAAGTAGTCCACAGTGCAAGGGCTGCCCCTTAGTAGCACCCTTCCCATTTCAGTGTGAAACTCTCAACTTTCGGCTTTCCATTTCAGAGTCTCCACGGTGCTGGAGGATGACTCTGCTGCCTGATTTGTCTCTCTCCTTGTAACCTCCTCACTCTGACTTTTTATTTTCACTGCATGCTGGACCACCAGCTCTGAACTTTATCTGTCCAGTGCCCAGGCTTTGCATCCTCAGCTCACATACCATCTCTCACTTATCCCAGCACCTATTTGGCCTTTTCATTCCCTAACTGGGTGGTGCGACAGGCTTCCTGGGCCCAGGAGTGAGATGAACAGTGTGGGTTAGATGGGAACGCCAGATCTTCCCATTGATCCATACTCTCATCACCAAGTATATGACTGTGTGTAGGAAGAGGAAGCAAAGCAGCAGTCCAGTCATCTGAAAGTTCTCTCCATTTTTCTGCCATTTAGAGAGTAAAACTGAGTTCATGAATATTAGCATTTCGATGTTGGAAACCCAAACTGTTCCTCTGGATTCAGCTTCTGTAAGAGATTTTCGGTATAATAGGTTACGTATAGTGAGTTGAACCACTAACTGTAAGGTCAGAAGTTTGAACCCACAAGCCACTTGGATGGAGAAAGATGGACAGTTTTCTTCTGTTAAGATCGAAGGTTTTTGGAAACCCAGTGGAGGCTATCATGAGTTGGAATAGACTCGACAACAGTGGACTTTGGTAAGAGATTCGTTTGAAATCTGAAGATAGCTATTTCTCTCATTCTTTGCTTCAATTAAAAGTTTAGTCCTTAAAATTAGATTTGGTTTTTCACTAACATTTCAGTCATTTACCTTCTTACATTCTTCTTTGGTTAGCCCACAACATTAAGTCTCAACGCTTTTAAAAAAAATTTTATTGGGAAAAACATAATGGGGGTACAAGGAGGTGAGGATTGGGGGCAGAAGGGTGAGGATGGGCAGGGAGGCAGTTGCAGAGCTGCACAATTTGGTTGGTTGGGGGGGGAGCAGGTGAAGGAAATGAAAAGGATCCAGTAGGGACCAGATGCTACAGGGGAATGGTAAGCATTTTCCAATGGCAATTAAATCAAGTGTTTTATTGATTTGGGAACTGGATGAAGTCTCTCTGACTTCTTCATGCTGAACAGGGGTGTTGATGTGAAGGGGGAAAGGGAGGACACTTAATCACCTTACTGGTGGTCTTGGGTTAAAGCTGCTTGCCTTCTTGTTCTGTTAGAAGATATTTTCCTGTCATTTGCTCCCCTCTAAACTGCAAAGTGTTTTCCCAAGTGGGTCCAGTGGGGATGGCTGGTTGAACCCAGAGGCTCCATCCTTCTTTGTTTCCTTAGCTGGCAGTTGTATTTCCTTTTTGTCACTGGCACTGGGTTCAGGGTCAGGTCTGGAGTAAAACTCAGTGTTAAGGTTACCTATAGGAAAGGGAGCAAACCTAGAGAGAACAAACTTGTGAGTTACAAATAGGAGGGCTTTTAGGGTGTTACTTCAGGTTTACTGGGGGAGAGGGTGGCAGAAAGTAGCCTAGATAAAATTCTCTGGATACCCTAGGCATTTTTCCCCCATCCAAGTGTCAGATGGCACAGTCTGGGGACTGAGGAGCTCACCCTGAGGTTCATGACGGCTCACCCCGAGCCAAGGGCCGAAGATAGCCCACCCCGGGCAGAAGACCGTGACAGCTCGCCCTGGGCCAGGGGCTGAAGACAGCCCCCGGGGGCTGGCTGGTACACTCCCCCTGCAATTGCCCCCACCCCAGTGTGGTCCCCTTGTCTGACCGAGGACTATGTGGCCAAGGACAGCGTCTCCAATTTCAGCACCACCAGTTTTACCTCCCTCACCCCCCCCATAAGTGGTCATATTATAATTTGAAGTAGGTGTCACTTCCCTCCCACTTTGTAAATGGCAAAAGGAACCTGAGAGTTGTGAACAGACTCCCCCCAGGTCTGAACAGCTTTTGGCAGAAGCAGTCAACAGATCAAAATATGTGGTACATTTAGGATGTTGGTCCTCTTGAACATGCTGCCACTATTAAGTGTCATCAAGTAGACAACTCACAGTGACTTTCAACAATCCATTGTTTCGGCGATCATCTTCTCTGGCCTGTCCAAGGAAACCCAAACCTGTAGGCGGCGGGGTATACATCCCATCTCCCACAGGCAGCTGGCGGGTGCCCATCATCTCCCGAGCAGGCGGCCAGTTGCCTCCCGCTTCACCCATCTTGGCTCCAAGAATTCTCCTCAGAACAAGTCCACTTTGTGGCAGTGTGGCGGCTCTGCTGCACCAGTCCTGGGGAGGCCCAGTGCCCAGCATCCATCCTGGGCGAGGGATTCCATAGGTTCTGGCTGTGGGAGCTTCATGGAGCTGCAGCAGCGGCGGTGGGGCGTGGTGTGGACTCTGCGGGAGGGGGTTGGGAGCTGTGGGACTCATCCATTCCTCCTTGGGAATCCTTGAATTCCTGTTGTTGAGCCTCAATCTTCACTGAAGACCAGTCATTAACTGTTTAACTGTTCAATTATCAATAAACAGAGGTCTGTAGAAGGCCATAGTAGCCCTGTTCCAAGTGGTCCACTGCTCCCGCAGCTCACCACGTTGTCTCGGCCTCCGCCGCCATCTTGGATCCCGAAGTCTCACCACTTTTAGTCCATAGTACCCTGTGGCATATTAGTTGTTCTTGCTCCTTCTTCTTTTTCTTAAGATTGCTTAAGTAGATTCTATTATCTCTGAATGCAATGATAGCTTCTGCACATTTGGTAACTAGCCTAAGGTTGCGCAGAAAAAGGGCAGCCTAGGATCTGACTTGGCTGTTTGTACGCTCTCATACTAGTTACTCATTGCAAGACAACCAACATTCTGACTGCTGTTGGAGTCAGGTGCTCCTTAAAACTGGTGGTCACCTCCCTTGTCATCTGTATTCTTTGAATCTGTATTTATCACTCACTCCTTGCATACTTTGGGCATTTTGCCAGAGGGACTATCCTTGGAGAGGGACATCATACTTGGAAGGATGGAGGGTCAGCACACAGAGAAAGACTCTGGATAAGATAGATTTACACAGTGATTGGTGATGGAATCAGGTATGTGAGAGACAGTGAGGTTGACTCAGAATAGGGCAAGATTCAGAGCTATTGTTTATGGGGTCGCTATGAGTGGTAGTTAATTCATTTGTATATAATAACAACAATAATTTTTTGGTATACTCTTTCAACCCCAAGACTTAGGTAAAATCCAGTATAATGTCCCTAGATATCATAGGTAATCCCATAATAAATACGATCTGTTAGTTGTCACATAAAGAAAAGGACCAGAGAAAACTCTGAAGATAGTTCTAGATCTCCAAGGATGAAAAAATCCCCCTCCCACTAGATCTTATGTTGTGACTATGCTTCAAGTCATAAGTTTAAATTTCTTGTTAAGCATAAACATAGTATCTGAAAGAGATAATAGTACTCATTATTAAACATTAACATGTTGGCTCAAATTAGATGAGCAGAATAGCTAAAGGGGAACATGAATCTCAGGAAATACGCACCAAAGATTGGGCTTCTCAGTGTTTAGGGACAGAATGACTGGGTCCTTGGTTTGGTGTGTAGTTCTATAATCTGAATCCCTAGAAAAGTAGACAGAGGTAGAAAAATATGTAATGTTTTGTGAAGAATACAAGGGACAGAATGAAGAATTCTGTGGCTTGAAAACTGTGCTCCGATTCCAAAGGCATGCAGTTTGAATCCACCCACTGCTCTGCAGAAGAATGGACAATCTCCTGAGATTTCCTGCCTCTGAAAATCTGCTGACAGTCATCTATGGATCACTTCCGACTGGATGGTACTCAGCAACAACATACATCAAGAATTTGGCAGCATCTTAGCTGGGCAGTTTTGGTTCCAAGTTTTTCATAAAGTTTCAATCAAGATGTTAGCCATGGCTGCAGTCAAGTGAAGGCTTGACTGTGGTGGAAGGATCCACTCTCAAGATGGTGCTGTCCATGCAAGGGATCTTTGTTTATTATCATGTAAATCTCTTCAAAATACTGCTCATACCTTTGTGGCATGGCTGCTGCTTTCTCCTATAATAAGGGATCCAAGAGAGCAAAAGAGCTAAGAGGAAACCACAGAATCTTCTATGGCTTCTTTTTTTACGCTGTCATTTCTACTACATTTGTCGGACACAAATCACAACTCACATTTGTTAATGAGGCTCTGAATCTAACTCAAAAAGAGAGGAATTAAGCTCCAGTTTTCTAAGGGAAGGAAATTTGAGGACATATTTTAAAACTTTTGAATCTACATTATATACATTTTTGCAGCCTGGACTCCTGGGAAAGGAAAGAAAGAGAAAAGCCTATGCAGTTTGCATTGTTGTTATGTGCTGTCGAGTCATCTGCGACCCGAAGTGACCCTATGTACAGCAGCTCTGAACCTTGTTCTGTCCTGAGCCAGTCTCACTGATTCCAACACACCAACCCCCATCACCACAGTCACTGTATCAATCCATATTTTTTTTTAATCAATCCATCTTATCCAACGTCTTCTTCTCCTGCATTGTTCCTCCACCATTCCAAATATGATACCTTCTCCAAGGACTGACCTTTCCTGACCACATACCCAAAGTATGTGAGACAGAGCTTCAAAATCCTAACCTCCAAGGAAAAACTTGGTTTCACCATCTCCAAGACAGACCAATTGGTTTTCTTGGCAGTCCATCGTATGTGCAAGACTCTTCTCCAGCATCACAATTTTAAGGCATCAATTCTTCTTTTGTCATCTTTAGTCATTGTCCAACTCTCTGAAGCATAACAAGTAAATGCAAAGACCATGGCCTGGATTAGATGCACTTTAGTCTCCAGAATGACATCGTTGCTTTTCAGTACTCTGAATAGGTCCCTGACAACAAATTTCCCAATGCAACTCGTCTTTTGATTTTCTAACTACTGGTGTTGTGTTGGCTGTGGAGCTGAGCAAACTGTAATTGTTAACAACCTCAATCTCTTCTCCATCTATCACGGTGCTGCCAATTTGCCCAGTGGTGTAGTAGTAAAAAAAAAAATTGCTATGAGAAGAACTCACTTGAGTGTTGGCCCTGCTCCTGAACAAGCAATGACCCCTAGTTGTGATCAGCAAGTCAGCCATTCTTTATCATCATTTGATGTATAATCATACTTTCCCAAAGAAGTAAAGGTTGATGTCTGTAAAAATCTTTTGTATAGAACAATATAACGCATAATTTTAAGCTACTTTTTCTCATACTTTTATATGACTTCAGCAATGGGCTTGGGTGTGTCATAGATGGTGAGGATGGCACAGGACAGGCCAAGGTGAACCTTGGTTGGCTGTTCATGGAGTCGCTGAATGATACTCAACTTGATGTCACCTAACAGAAGCCAAAGCATCTATGGCTGTATTTGAAGAAAACATCTAGAGGAAAACTTCTCACTCACACAAGCATCCCTTGTTCCCAGTGAGTAAAATCCAAATTGCTGCTCTTTTCTGATTAAAGGTCTCAGAACTCTAAGCCAGTTTATTTCCAGATCTGACTTTTGGATTCCAAGGAGGGAATTCTGAAGGCCTAGGTAAAGCATTGTCTAGCAGAAGAAAACTAAAGACATGTCTAATTAAGAGATGAGTTAGGCTTCCACTCTGGTGCTCTACTGTCAAGGAGCTGTGCTGCCAGCCTGAATGCATGTGGTTCGAATCCACCAACTACACCATGGAAGAAATATGGACAGTCTCTTGCTCAATTTACTGCTTCTGAAAACGTGTTGACTTCCAACTTCATGGTCTACAACAATCACAACAGACTTCAACCCAAATAACAACAGATTCTACAATTTTATGCCAACAGAACATTTACATACAGCTTCTATTCCCTATTACTAGGGAATTTTTATTGATTTAAACTCTTTTCCATTGAACAGATTCTGACTCAGAATGATGCTTTAGGACAGAGTGGAGCTGCCCCACAGAGGTTCCAAAGCTGTACATTTTTGCAGAAGTAAACGGTTTTCATCTTTCTCTGAGGGTGTGACTGTAGGTTTGAATTCCCACCTTTTAGTTGGCAGTGAAGTGCTTATCAGTTGTGCCACCAGAGCTTTGGTGTAAATTTTCAGTCTTGCAGAGTGACTGGTGGGCGTGAGCTGCGAGAGGTGCCCTTTGAGTTAACGATGGAACCCCTCCACGGCTCTGCCACCGGAACTCTCCTAGATAATAAACAATACGTTTTCTTTTTTTTCCCCTCTGTTAACTTTTGTTAAAATCACAATTAATATAAAATGTTATTCAAAACAGTTAAAAATGCACTTTAAAAAGTGATAGAAAGGAACTTGAGGACAGTAATGAAGGCACCACATGGATCCCTGGTGGAAATCACCCATTTCTTAACCTTGTTCCCTGACACGGCACCAATTCCCAGTGCTCCTCATGACAAATTTGTTTTTTAAACCTTAGAATCTATAAGAACACGTCTCTCACTTTGTTAGGCACACATCTAGCCTCACTTATAACTGTGGACTTCCTGTGAATAAGTTTTAGATGATGAGGGGTAAGCAAAAATAGTGTCTGTACTTCCTAGAAAGTTTTGTTAAAAGGCAGGATGAAGCAAGGAAGGTGTCACACGATCTCTTCTTTTCTCCTTTCCCTGATGATTGGAATGCAAACATGATGGCTAAAACTGGAGCAGTCATGTTGGCCTGTTAGATCATCTTGGGAGAGAAAACTCCACACCAAAGAGCCAGAATCCAAAAAGCTTGGATTGATATCATGATGATCACTGATGGTTATGATCCATCTGTCAACCCCACACAGTCAGCTACTGTGAAAGAGAGTCCAGCTAATATATTCGCTCACATTGTTTCTTATAAAATTAAACACCGCTGATCTATGCCCTGTCTTTTCAGATCCCCACTGAATCTTTCCTAATTCCATCACCGCCTCCTTCCACTCACCAAACTCTGTGACTCCATGATTTCTATCTGCCCATATCCCCTCCATTTTTTGACATTTATACACATCCTTTCTGTACAGAGGTAACTTGTGGTTGCTGTGATGCTGAACATTGTAACACTGATGTGTCAAATATGATAATAGTCACCCATGGTGGACAGTGTTTGGTGGAGCTCCCCGATTAGAACAAGCTTGGGAGCAGGAGTGGCATCCACATCTGAAATAGCTTGCCTCCGGAAACCCTATGAACCTGGAGAAAGGATGAAAATTATACAAGTGTTCAGGTCTTTCATTCATAGCGTAGCTATGAGTCGCCTATAACTCAATGACACTTAACAAAACAACCACCACATCCTACAAGTTATCCTTCTGTTTTTACAATAATGGCCTTACACAGTATTGGTCCTTATGAGACTGAGTTTGTTCATTTGGCATAATGCTCTCTAGCCTCTCCCATGTTACTCAGTAATTTTCAAAATCGTTGCTCCTGAGAGCTGCATAGTATTTCATTGTGTAATTGTACCAGAGTTTCTCAATCCAGCCATTTGCTGATAGACATTAAGCCTCAGAAAGCTGATGGAGGGTTGCAAAGAAAAGCAACTCAATGACAGTGGGTTAGTCTTTGAGTGGTACAAATGGTTGAGTGAGGTTATTAACCAAAAGGCTGGTAGTCTGAATCCACCCACTGGCACTTCAAAATAAAAGCATGACAATCGCTTCTGAAAACGTTATGGAGCACAGCTGTGTTCTGGGATTATGGGATCTCCATGAGTTGGCATTGATTCAATGAAAACTGCTTGCATGTATGCACTGGTCCCCCCAAACAGTCAATGCATTAACTAGTCCTGCATCATGGAACAGTCTTAGAGGTACTAAGAGAGAGGAAAGGGCAGGTAGGGTAATGTGACACATGTGGAATGTGTCCGTGACCTTGGGAAAGTGAATACATTAACCAGTAAAGATGTGTTTCTGTAGTTGGACACTCTATTGCTACATACCAGCTGAGTATCAGCCTTGCTCACAGGACTGTTTAGAGAATTAAACAAGAAGCTGCATATAAAACACTTGGCACATAGCAGACACAGAGTCTCAGCTCATAATTTGGTAATTTTTAATTCTAACATGAACACAGTCATAAAAATTTAAAAATTGTTTTCCCTTTCTTATTTTACCTAAGGAAACACTCTTTCTACAACTTAAGGGCTTGCATGAGTATCTAAGGTATTGAATGCAAGAGGATGACTTCTCACTGGGTAGATTATTCTTAAGAAATAAAGGATCTGTTTTTCTTCTCTTATTAGAAACCATGAGTCAATGATAGCATTGCTCTGTTTTTAATTAGTTGCATAAAGCTTGAGAATTTCCTAGATGCTTTGTTAGAACTTGTCGGTGGATTGATGTGATAATGGAATAGAAACAAAGAGTATCATACAGCTGTAATTTCAGGAGGGATTTCTCTGGCTTCGTAGAAAAATGTGCTTTGCACCATAGAACTTCATCCTAAAATTAGAATCGGCTGAGAAGGACGAGAGCCCAGATCACTAGTTCCTCATGGGGAACATTGTTTAATAACGAAATTATGCTTACAGGGCTTGACTCACTAATGCATTTCCTGGACATGAATGAGTCCTCCAGCAACAGGCTGGCAGAGATCTGAATTCTCTGGAAACTGTTGATGTATGCTAAAGGATTTTCCACAATGTGAGGTGGGCCTATTTTCTGCCACATCACCTACGCTGGGGAAGATGGCTGACTAATAACAGTGTTGTGAACACAATCAGACTTCAGTTCCGAGCTGCTGCTTAGCAATTTGTGGGGCTCTGGTGACCTAGCCAGTAAATTTTGCTGCCAACCCAAAGACAAGTAGTTCAAATGCACCAGTTGTTCCTTGGAAGAAAGATGGGCAATTTCTTCCCATGTGATTTACAGCCTCAGAAAATCTATTTGACTTGATGGCAATGAGAAAAAGAGAGGCCCAGCAATCAATCTAAGGTACTTGAGAAACTTGGTGGTTCTCTGTGGTGTGGCCTTGTGTGTTCTGTGTTGCGCAGTGAATCAAAAGAGTTGACTGTTTGAATCCACCAGGTGCTCCATAGGAGAAAGATGGCCTGTCTCTGCCTTGGAAATCTGGTGGAGGGTTGCTCTGAGTTGGAATAAACTCAATAGCAGTGAGTTTGGGTTTGGTGGGTAGGCTCCTCACTTTGTCTCATGCTGATGTGTCTTAATATGACCTACTGCCATGTTCTCAAGCACTTCAAAAGCCAGTCAACCTTAGGCTCTTTCTATGAGGAAGTTCACACTGTAGACTGAAGTGAGAGACATGTACATAGTGTTATATCTAGTGTTGCATCTCCCAAATCTCCTTAAGGACCTTGTACAGTTTCAACTTTCAATAGGCCTGTCTTAATGATTGGCATGAGATTCCCTTGGGGCAAAGTTGAGGAACAACTGCCAGGCATCATCAAACGGTGATATGAAGAAGTGCCTCTTCTCACCAATGCCCAAACTGTCTCCATTGTTTCACCCTGGCATCTCTTCAAGCTCTGAGTGTGCTCCAGATCCTCCTAATGAGAGACTGGGCCTTTTCTTTGTTCCTCTCTCGGAGTTCAGAAGTTTCCAGTGCGAACACAGAATCCCTCACTTCTCAAGTAGTCTTTATCTTTTCATGCAAATAATTAGCCTCTGGCAACTTTTGCTGGAGGCCATCATTTATGAGATGGAAACACACACCTTTCAGATCCTTCACTGTAATTTGGAGACCTTCACTTAACCCTGGTAATCAGGGGAAGATGGATGTCTCCTGTAGCTAAGGTACTGAGCAGGGAGGACATGGGGGTAGAAGGGGCAGGTCTAAGCCCCAGGGGCTTACCCTTTGGAGAAAGGTAAGTGAAGGAACTGTGGCAACACCTAGTGTCCATGAGGTTGAGGGTACAGAGCAGGGCACTCACATAAAATTAGGTGAATAATCACAAAGTGGGAATCTTTATTAGATTGTTGGGGGAAGGGGACTATTATAACATTAATATGTTTCATTTCCTTTCCTTCTAAGGACTGAGAAACGAATCAACAAACATGAAAGGTCAGTTTCTCCTTTGAGTTAGGCTAGGTTGGTAAAAGGGGAAAACTTTAGAAGTATTACCTTTTTATTCTAGCAAATGTGGAAATTCAGGAGTCTGTATTGTAAAGATACTTTTTATTTCAAAGATCAAAAGCAGTGTTCTTCAAGTGTTTAAAAACTGTGGTTAGTCTAAATTCATTACAGACCACGTGGAATGTGTTTTTTCCCTTTCACATTTCCCTTTCCTTCCTCTCTCCCTAAGCTGCTTCTCATCCAGCTGATTCCTCCTCAAACAAGCCCACAGGACAGAGTGAAACCACCCTGTGGTTTGCCAATCTTTATGGGAACAAGGAGCCACACCTTCCTCCCATGAAGTCAGTGATATTTCAGTTAGCATCTCTGATAGTTCAGTTAACACTTTAACCATCGAACCATCTGAACTCTTTTGTGCTTGTTGTTGTTAGGTGCCATCCAGTTGATTACAACTCATAGAGACCCTATGAAAAATGGCTCTGAACCTTGCCCTATCCTGAGCCAATCTCACCATCTCTGACACACTTGATGCTATTGCCACAGTCACCAAGTCCATCTCATCCAGGGTCGTCTTCTGTGCTGTCCTTCCAAGCATGATGTTCTTCTCCAAGGACTGGTCCCTACTGGCCACATGCCCAAAGTATGTGAGATGCAGCTTCAAAATCCTTGCCTTCAAGGAGCAACATAGTTTCACTGTCTCCAGGACAGACCTGTTTGTTCTTTTGGTGGTCACGGTGTGCTCCATACTCTTGTCCAGCATCACACCTTTGTGCTTACTACTTACTGAATGGAGGGAGCTTTGGTGGCACAGACTGTGGGCAATTGCTCTACCAACCCAAAGGTGGCACTTCTCTGGTGGCTTGAATCTAGACAGCATTGGAAAGCCAGTGCAGGGTTAGCTTTGAGTTGGTTCTGACTCAATGGCAATGAAAGAGAGAGAAAAAAAAAGAGACCCGCTAAATGAGGTAAAAGATAAGTGAGATGGTGGCTGCTTTTGTTCTTTTAAACATGGAGCAAATGATTTGTGCTAGACAATGGATAAAGTGCTCAATGGTTTCAATCCAATAGCCACTCGATGAGAGCATTCCATGGCACTGCTTTTGTAAAGATTATAGGCTTGGACAATCTATGTGCCCGTTCTCTCTATCCTCTAGAGTCTCTATAATTTGTACTTGACTTGATGGCAATGGGTTTGCTCACCTAAATGTTGACAATCCAGACCCATCTCGCAGCACCATAGGATAAAGACTTACCAATATCTGGTAGCAAGGAATTGAACTACCAACCCAAAGGCATGTGGTTCAAATCCTCCAACAAAGCAGCTGGTGGGGGAAAGATGGGCAATCACCTCCCGTGTGATTAATTTCCTCTTTAAATCCACTGGAGAGTTCTGGCTCTATGGTACATAAGGACAACAGAATATATGCTTTGTAGAGTACGACTAAGGAAATCTATGTTTGCAGCTCTCCTCTGTAACACACAGGACAGCTATGTGTCAGAAAGGAGTGATGGTAACAGATTTTTTTATTTTTTTACCAGTTGAATGACTTAAAATTATATGCTATCTTCATAGCTTTAGCCCTGCTTATCATGTCTATAAAAAGGCAATTACAGCCAAGAGGCCAAAGCGAGTCTACTGACTAGGTCAGAATGGTTTCCCCTCTGTGCTTTGTACAATTGGATAAATTGCTTTTCCTGCCTGTGGCTGATGAACCTTGAAAGATTGGCTGGAATAGGCTGTTGATCTTTCTGTGTCATGTAACCGGTTTGGTTTATAACCCTTAGAACTTTCTAAGCCCTTTGGCTTGTCCTCCTTGCCTGGATAAGCTGCCCTTGCCCACAGCTTTGGGAAATTCAATTCTGCTGACTGTAGATACTCAAATATTGAGACTTCCTTGTTTAGATCCTACTCAGTTCCTCTTCCTCCATTTGTTGAATGACAGGAGAGAACTTTGCAATCATAAGAAAGTGCTCCAGAGTCCTGTGAATAACTAAAGGGTGGAAAGCACTTAATTCAAGACACTTACCGTACTTACATTGTCCTATTGCATTATACAGGGCAAACTCAGACCTCAAGGAGCTTTCCATGTAATGGATGGCTCAGGCTTACATGTTATTGTTATGTGCTGTTGTGTCAGAACCAATTATAACTGACCCCACAGCAGATGTCCAGGGGCTATAAACTACAAAAAGGAGATTGCTCATCTTTCTTCTGAGGAGCTGCTGGTGGATTTGAAACACCTGCCTTTGGACCACCAGAGCTCCCTAAAATATATTGTAAATTTAAAAATATTCATGGACCATTAGATGACAAAGCCTTATGTTTGTGACTCAGTTCAGTATGTTAGAAGTTGCAGACATTTTCCAAGCAGTGCCTTTAGAAGAAAGGCTAAAGTTAGTCTATCTTGGCTACCTCAGGTAGTATTATTTATATATTCTAGATAGATAAACAGGATAATAGGAGTAGTGGGTGAGTAGGAGGTAAGTTGCTTTTGGTAGAAAGCTTCTATTTGGTCAAGACAGAAATAGAGCAGAGCCCTAAGGCGTGGGCATGTATAAGAGAACAAAACCACAACTGAGCACTTATATTGAAGTTAGATTCCACAGGATAATCAAGTGTCTCTTTTTACTCAGATGCTTCATACTCTTGCAACAAAGCTTTCAATAGAACCACCAGTAATGAAGCAAGATCTGACTGTGTCGTGATAAGGAGCTGTGCTTCCAACTGGAAGGCGTGCAGTTTGAATCCACCAGCTGCTCCACAGGAGAAAGATAGGTAATTCCCTCCCATGAAACTTACTACCACTGAAAACCTGGACAATAACCAACAACAAAAACCAGCCATGAGTGACCACTCATTCATTCATTCATTCATTCATTCATTCATTACTGTTCAGTCAGTACCAACTCAGAGCTTTGTGTCAAAGCTGACTTTCTTGTGGATTTTCAGAGACAATAAAGTATATGGGAAAAGATTATCCATCTTTCTCTTGCAGAACAGTTAGGCCATTCAAACTGTGGGCCTTTGAGGTGGCAGGTGAAGTTCCTTACCGTAAGGCCTCTCTTCTCACTGTTATGAGTCTGGAAATGGGAATTTAAGCTCAAGCTTGAGGGAAATGCTTTCTCTGTGTTGGACCTAGGAGCAGGTCCTTGGCTCTTTGCTTTTGAACCTCGCTCCAGGCAATCTTCATGTGGCATGGCCTCTATCTTCTCTATCAGAGCTTTCTTGCTTCCAAGCCTAATCCCCTGCTGTATCTCAGAAGGGATTGTGCTTTAAAAACATCATAAGACAATATGACCTCATTATAATAACAAAGAAAACCTTGTTGTCAAATCAATTACAACAATGAGTATAGTGTTAGAATTTATTACATATATTTTGTTGTGTTGTTGTTATGTGCCGTCGAGTCGCCTGCGACTCATAGCGACCCTATGTACAACAGCCCTAAACTCCACTCTGTCCTGTGCCAATCGCACTGTCTCCG
>NW_006399810.1:193062-223592 GCF_000299155.1 Elephantulus edwardii
TCTGACAGGATCCGAAAAGTCAAGGTCAAATTCCCACCAACCCACTAGCCTCTGGCTGGTCTGCAGAGTTCACAGAAGCCAGCTGGCTGGCTCATTTGGGGCAGTTGCTGCAGCCCAAGAGAGCTCGGCCAAATTCCCCACCAGTGGGCACGCCGTTAGTTGCTCTCCCAGGTAATCAGCAATGCCCCAGTAAACACAGCCAAGATCCTACCATCCTTTCTCCTGCCAGGTTAATTCCACAACAGCTCAACTGATAGCTCCGGGTGATGGCGGTGGTGCCCTGAGGTCACAGGGCTGTGGTGGGGGCTGAGGTACGTGGTTGTGGAGCTGCAAGGGGGGTGGGGGAAGGGGAGGAAAGCAAGGAACTAGGGGGCCTAAGGAGCACAGGGCTTGGACACTACCACCAAGACGTGGGGGCGGGGCTTGGGTGCTGCTGGGGGTTTATGCAGCAGCACCCTGTGTGTTGGGGGTCACACAGGTGCGGGCTGCAGGGGGGGTCGCATAGTGGTGGGTAGTCTTCGCTCCTCTAAGGTCTCACGGTCTTCCAAATCTGCCCTTTTCATAACTCACAAATTCTTAGATTTAGGACACAGCCTACACTCAAGATGTCTCATTTATGTGACAAATAAAACCCTGTTCCCAAATGGGATTGGGATTCCAACATGTATTCTAAACCACATCATATCAATCAGTCAATAACACAAATACTTTGTAATCTTGTCCCTCCTTGTCAATCTGTCCTATATTGCCATTTCACCCCTCACAAAAGGTGCTTTGGTGGTGCAGTGGTGAAGTGCTGAGCTGATAACCAAAAGGTTGGTGGTTTGAACCCAAAAGGAGAGGGACATGCTAAACTGTTGCTGTTGAGGTGGTGGCTGTTGTTAGGTGTTATTGAGACACCTGTCACTCCTAACAACCCCATGCCCAACAGCGTAAACGTCGTCCACTCCTGCACCACCCTCACAGATATTGCTGCGTTTGAGCCCATTGGTGGCACCACTGTATCAGTCCAGCTTGTTGGGTATTCTTTCTCTGTGATCTTCTACTTTACCAAGCACAACATCTTTCTCCAGGGATGCCCTCTCTTGATAACATGCCCAAAGTATGTAAGATTAAATTTCAGCCTCTTCCCTTCTAAGGAACATGCTATACTTTTTCCAAGATAGATATGTTTCTGAGCTTGTTTGTTTTCTGTAAAGATTATAATTTTGGAAATATTATGGGACAGTTCAACTCCATCCTTCCCTTTGAGTTGGAATAGATGTCACAGCAATGAAATTTTCTTTCTTGCCCCCCACAGTCTGTAAAATGAGACTTCCTTGATAAACAAGATTTCTCCCCATCTCCCAGTCCCCTCACAGTAAGCCCTTTGTACAAAGCCATGTTTGCGTTCATCACTTTCTCACCAGTCTCAAGCACAATTCCTGGCACCTAGTAGGTGCATAGTTAGTACGGTGTGAAGCAACTCAGAGTGCCTGAGAGAAGCTGCTTCTCTGAATCATAAGGTGTGAAAGCTGCTGATTGCACCCTTGGAAACATCATTAGGAAATAACTGCAAAAAAATACACCGATGGAGCTATGACTTAGAGCTGGAGGGCTGCAGTCCCCTGCTCCGGTTTCACCCCCGCCTTATTCAGAGCCAACTGGAGTGCTTTTCTTGGGGCCGAGAAGGGGCTTCCGACACCATATTTCATGAGTCCCCTGGTTCCAATCAGCAGAACAGTCTTGCCCATCTGTTTAAATTCCTCTACTCAAATGTCAGACCTAATTGGAGATTGAAGATTTGTTCTCTCAAAGTCAGGTAAAGGGCAAAAGAGGCCACAGGACTTGAAGACAGAGTGGTGCAGAAGGTCAGCTGGAAGATGGAGGCTATTGGTCCTCACATGGCCTCTGGGGGCTGTTCTGGATGACCTGAGACATGCTGAAAAACTTCTCCCTTGGGCTGACTGAGTCTGTGAAAACCCAGCCATCCACAAATCTCTCTTGTTTGCTTTGTTCTTGGGCTGTTGCTGTTATTCTTTGCTCTCTGGCTCATGACTGAATTTTGTTCAATGTATGGAATGATGGGAGGTCATGCAGCTGTCTAGGGACCTGCCATGCTAGGGGCCACATTCTGCTCCTTGGTCAGAAAGAGGAGCAGGAGAGTGGTAAGCTGTGAGCATTTCGGTGGAAGCTGGACCAGCTGGGTCTGAATCCCAGCTCTGTCATATATAACTATCTGCAATCTGGCTAAGCAATGCTATTTCTCTGACAG
Source organism: Elephantulus edwardii (assembly GCF_000299155.1). Lineage (NCBI taxonomy): Eukaryota > Metazoa > Chordata > Mammalia > Macroscelidea > Macroscelididae > Elephantulus > Elephantulus edwardii. The sequence continues at coordinate 195,317 of NW_006399810.1, forward strand.
AGACTGATCATCCATCCAGGAGACCTAACTAATACGTCTCATGTGCAGCCACCTATCTGTCAGGAGAGGCTTGTATGTTGCTATGGGGCTGGATATATGTCAGCAAAGCTTCCAGATTGAGACTGACTAGGAAGAAAGGGATCTGTTTGCAAAATCCAGCCAATGAAAACCCTGAGAATCCACCATCTGTGGTGCAGGGTCAGGCATTGTGTGCTCCACCATCTGGTACAGGGCAGGCATTGCAGGCTCCACGGTGTGTGGCACGGGGCAGGCACTGTGTGCTTCATGGCCTGTAGTGTAGGGCAGGCACTCTGTGCTCCACCATCTGGCGCAGAGCAGATATTCTGTGCTCCACAGTGTGTGGTGCAAGGCCAGTATTGTGTGCTCCAAAGTCTATGGTGCACGATCAGGTATTGTGTGCCCCACAATCTGTAGTGCAGAGCAGGCATTCCCCCCCGCGCCCCCGTCTGTGGTGCAGGGCAGGCACTGTATGCCCACGGTCTGTGGTGCAGGACCAGGTATTGTGTTTTTGTCCTTAATGTCTGAGACGACCAGGAATCAGAGCTAATGGAAAGGAAACAACAACATGTGATCTTACTTAGAAGTTCTTTGCATCTATTTCTTCTTTGTATTTAGTTCTTGTTTTTAAATCCTTACAATAGTGCCTACATCTATTAGGTTCTGAAGACATTTTTGTTTGGCCTTTTGTTCGTTTATAAAATAAGACGATTGTATTTCATTATCTTATAAGACTCTTTTCAATATAGTGTTTATAACCTAAGTTCAAATGCTGAGTCTGCCATTGACCAGCTGGAAGGAACTGCACCTGGGTCCCCACAAACACCTAGGTTTGTGGTTGGCACATACTAGAAACTTAAGAAATGTTTAATGGATGAATGTATGTGGCAATGTTTGGTGGTGATCTTGTGAAGAGATAGAAAATCTGTGGTTATGAAGCACAAGAGCTGCTTTCTCTCTGCTGTAACAGCTGGACCTCAGCCTCTTGGGGTTTCAGGGAGGAGAAGCAGCTTCCTCTATCTTGGAAAATGGTTTGTGGTTTTGAGGAATACTGAAGCCTTGAGCAGCTGGGGCTGAATGATCAAAACAAGAGAAATGTGTGAAACAACCTACCTTAGGTCTGGCCCCCTTGCATAAATATCCATATTTTTAGTTACCTCATATGCATGCAAAAGCTGGACAAGGAATAAGAAGATCTGAAGGAGAATTGATACCTTTGAACTATAGGGTTGGCAAGGAATAGTGGCAGTACAATTAACTGCCAGGAGAGTAAGCAAATCTCTATTGGGAAAAAAATGAAGACATAGTATTCTATAGAAGCTATGGTAGCATGACTTTGTATATACTTTGAAAATATTATCAGGAGGCTCAGTCTGTGGAGAAGGACATCATGCTTGGTAGAGTAGAGGGTCAGTGGAAAAGAGAATAACTTTAATGAAAAGGATTGAGAAGATGCCTGTAATTATGGGCTTAAACATGGGAACAGTCATGAAGACAGTGCAAATTGGGTGCTATTTCATTCTGTTGAACACAAGAGTGCTCACTGTCTGTCAGAATTAACTTGATGGGTTGGAAATGGCCTGATGGTACTGAACAAAACAACAACTTTGGTTTGAAACACACTTAACTCAATCAGGAGGAATCAAGGAAATATTCCAAGAACAGTCCCTTTTGAACTGATATCACCAAATGGATGAGTGGGAAGGCATACTGAGGGGGAAAAAGGTATTCAAAGAACTGCGAAGTATGCAGAGCAGTTAAAATGGAAGCAGATTGTCTTAGTGCTGCTATAATAGAAATACCACAAGAGGGTACGTTTAAGAAATGAAATTTATTTTCTCACAACTTAGGCCAGTCTGAATTTAGGACACTGGCCATAAAGGAAGACTCTCCTGTCTACTCTGGAGGGAAACGCTGTCTCTAGCTGGCTAGAGAAGTCTCTGGTCTCTGTCTCTTACACTTACATTTCTCTGCCTTCCAGCAATACCGTCTTTAAACAACAGCTGTTACAGAAATCTTAGAAAAAAATTAAGCTATTCTAAATAAACTTTTATTTACTTTGTTGAGTCAGAAGGACATTAAAAAAAATTTACTGAAGCAGTACCAGGCAAAAAGATAAGTCCGGTTAACCTAGAGTTCATTCAAACAAAGAGCAGAAAAAGCCTTTGATAAAATCCAACACCCTTTCATGATTAAAGCACTCAACAAAATAGGATTAGAGGGGAATTTCTTCAACATAGTAAAAAGTATCTATGAAAACCCAAGAGCCAACATTGTTCTTAATGGAGAGAGGTTAAAGGCATTCCCTTTAAGAACAGGAACTAGGCAAGGATGCCCACTATCACCTCTTTTATTCAATATTGTTTTGGAAGTCTTAGCAATAGCAATAAGACAAGAGAAGGGAATAAAAGGTATCCAAATAGGCAACGAGGAGGTAAAATTATCCCTCTATGCTGATGACATGATAGTATACTTAGAAAACCCTAAAGACTCAGCAAGAAAACTATTGGACGTAGTTGACCAATTCAGCAAAGTAGCAGGATACAAGATCAACATACAAAAATCAGTTGGCTTTCTCTACCGTGACAAAAAGAATACAGAGCCAGAACTAAGAGAAACAATACCTTTCACAATAGCTAATCACAAGATTAAATACTTGGGAATAAATTTAACCAGAAGTACAAAGGACCTTTTCCAAGAAAATTACAAAACATTACTACAAGAAACAAAAAGAGATCTTGAAAAGTGGAAGAATATCCCCTGCTTATAATTTTAAGAAAACACAAGAGTTTCTTAAAAAATGGAACATTAATCATATTACTGGTATTCCACATAATAATCCCCAAGGACAGGCTATAATAGAATGGTCTAATTTGCATTTACAAACTATGCTGAAAAAACAGATGGGGGGAAATGCGATGGGATGAATATCATTTCCTCAAATTATTTAACAAAAAGCATTCTTTTTAGAATGCTAATGAAAAAGTTATTAAAAAATAAACAACAAACAAACCTATAACCTGGAGGAAGGATGAAAGTCACACAAGTGTTGAGGACTTTCATTCATAGGATTGCTGTGAGTCGCCTCTGACTCGACAGAACTTAACAACCACCTCTGTTTTTAGTAAACAACTTCATGATATACTTCATGATATACTTGCCCCCCCAGGATTTTAACATTGGTGACATCAGTATAAAAGTATAAAACCTGCCCTCTTGGGATCTCAGGAAGATTCATATTCTTTCTAAAAAACATTGACAACTTTATTATGCAGATTTTCCCTCCAACTTATTTCCTTCACTGATACTTTCCTCCACCCATCAAATTGTGTAACCCTGTGATTTTCCTCTTTCCCATACTCTCCATTACCCCCTGTTGGATCCCCACACACATTTTGCTAGGTATCCTTTTCTTTTTACAATAATGGTCTTATGCAGTATTTGCCCTTACAAGACTGACTCTAATCAGGATAATTCTCTCGAGTCTCTCTTAGGTGACACAGTTTTGCCTTTTGTTTTGTTTTGGTTTTAAATCATTGCTCCATCATAGGAATGTATCATAATTTCTGAATCCATTTGGTTGTGGTTGGACATTTGGGTTGTTTCCATATTCTTATGAGGGTTAATACACTGCTATGAACATTGATGTACAAATCTGTTTCTGTCTCAAGTCTAATTTCATGGGGGTCTATTCCTAGCAGTGGAATATCTGTATCATTTGTAATTTCTATGTTCAGCTTTTTGAGGAAATGCCAAACTGCCTTCCAGAGTGGTTGTACCATTTTACAATCCCACTAACAGTGTATGAGAGTTCCGATCTCCCTATCTCCTCTCCAACATTAATTTCTTGCTGTCCTGTTAAACTTTGCCACTGATGCTGGGATGAGATGACTATCTCATTGTTGTTTTGATTTGCATCTCTATTACTGCCACTGATTTTGAGCATCTCTTCATGTGTTTGTTGTCCATCTGAATATCTTCCTCTGTGAAAAGTCTTCCCATGTCTTTTGCCCATTTTGTGTTTGGGTTGTAAGTCTTTTTGTTCTGGAGGTCCAGTAGTATACTGTAAAATTTATTATGAGACCCTTGTCTGAGATGATACTGCCAAATGTTTTTTCCCAGTTGGTAGGTTTTCTTTTCACCCTACTGGCAAACAGTTTTTATACACACAGGGATTTAATCTTTAGAAGGTCTCATTCATCAGTTTCATCCTTTATAGATTGTAAATTTTTTGCTGTTAGCCTCTTTATACCATACACTAGGCCTTCTAAACTTGGCCCCAATTTGTCTCTTATGAACTTTATGGTTTAAGCTTTACTCCCAGGTTTCTAAACCACCTCGAGTTTATTTTTGTATGATGTGAGATGAAGATCCTGCTTCAGCTTTCTGCAGGTAGTAGTTCAGTTTTGCCAGCACCATTTATTGAAGAGGTTGCCATTTCCCTAATTGATATGTTTTCTTTTCTTGTTGAATATCAGTTGACCATAGATAGATAGGTCCATTTCTGGGTTCTCAATTCTGTCCATTGGTCTATGTGCCTGTTATTATAACAATACCAAATGGTTTCGGCTATTACTGCTATGTAGTAGGTTTTGAGGTCAGGGAATGCTATGTATCCCACTTCATTTTTGTTTTTCAGAAGTGCTTTGCTTATTCAGGGTCTCATTCCTTCCCAAGTAAACTTGGCAATTTCCTTTTCAATCTCCTTAAAAAATGAATTTGGGGCCATACTTGTCAGCAGCAGCCACCACACATGGCATCAGCAGCCATGGATCTGTTCCAGTCAATTAACTAGGTACATGTATTAAAAAATTCTTAGTGTGTCCTGGACTGCTCTCTTACCTGGAGCACTAGACGGAGGCCCCACTACCTGGAGGCTCTGGCCCTGCTGCCTAGAGGCCCCTGACCCCTCTACTGGAAGCCTTGGCCCCTGTACCTGGTGACCCTGTCCCCAACACCTGGAAACCCAAACCTGCTGTCTGGAGGATCTGTAGCCATCACCTGGACACTCTCCCTGGTCAACTGGACACCCCAGCCCCACCATCTGGAAGACCTGCCCTGACAGGCCCATTGCTGCGATGCTCCCACCAGCCACCTGGAAGCCCAGCCCCACTGCCTAGAGGACCTGGCCCTGCCTTCTGGATACCCTACTGTCTGGAGGACAACCTGCTGTTGTCCGTCTAAACTATGCCCGAGACAGCAGTATCACAGTAATCCTATTTATTCTCCTCTCTCAGAGCTTGAGCTGCCATTAGTCCAAGGCACCTTGGACTTGCCTAGCCTAGCTGCAGTGGTTGCCTGACAGAGCAGATTGCTAACTCACAGGCCATTACTCTTCCCAAATGAAAAATGTCTTCCCTTGAGTCAGATAGAAACTTGACAGGATAGCTGCCCTGCCTTCCTCTGGAGCAGTGGCTTCCTGAGCCAATGTTTTCAGACCAAGAGTCTTCTAAGAACTTAGGTATGGAAAAATTCTATTGCAGCAACATCACAGAAGAAGCAGACTACCTTATACCCTACATATGCACAAAACAAGATGTAATCCTGCAAAAGTGAAAGAGTAACAAGGAATTACCTGAAGCCAGAAAGTCTGATGGAACTTTCTGGCACAAAATTCAAAAGAACAATGATTGAATATTTACCATGAATAAAATACAAACCTGATGTATTACAAGGCTCTGCAGATAAAACCAAGAGGAATTTAAAAAAAAAATAGAAGACAATGTAGATTAAAAAAAAAATGAGGCATTAGAGGCTCTAGAAAAACAAGAAGACACAATCGAGAATAGGAGGTCCAATGTTTCAGATGCTATCAACATGTTGGAGAGTTGAAGAGATGAAACACAGAACCAGCAAAATAGAAGATAGAATTGTCACCACTTATCTGCTAAAACAAAAAAATAGAATCAAAAAGGAAGGAAAAAAGAAGAAAGCCTAAGAATAATGTGGGACACCATCAAGAGTAATAATAGCATGCTCATAAGCAGAATCCCAGGACAGGAAGAAGCAGGTAAAGGCACCGAGATAATTGTGGAAGAATTATTAGAAGAAAAATTTCCAGGCATAATGAAAAATGAGAGAATATATATTCAAGAAGCTGAGTGAACACCATGTAGAATAAACTCCAAAAGAAAAAGACGAAGGCATATCATTTTTTTGCCATATTTGCCAGAACCAAAGATAAGGAGAGAATTTTAAAAGCAGCAAGGGTGAAACAAAGAGTAACCTGTATGGAAGAGCAAATAAGTTTAAGTGCTTATTTTTCAGCAGAAACCATGTGAGCAAGAAGACAGTGGAATGACTTATACCAAACACTCAAAGAATATGACTGTCAACCAAGAATATTGTACCCAGCGAAAATGTCCATCAAATATGAAGGAGAAATCAAGATATTCTCAGAAAAGAAGAACTTAAGGGAGTTTGTGAAAACAAGACAGCATTGCAGGAAACACTGAGAGACTTCCTTCTTACAGAGATGCCACAGAAAGCAGGATGGGCTAAAGTAACCAGCAACAATACCAAAAAGAAGTCAACAAAATGACAGCAACAAAAAACCATAGCTTCTCCATAATTACACTGAATGAGAATGGCTTAAACATAACACTGAAGAGAAAAAGAGTAGCGGATTGGATAAAAAACTAAAACCTATCAATATACTGTCTACAAGAGACACACCTGAAAAGTGAAGGTAAGGGAAGACTAAAAATAAAAGGGTGGGAAAAAAATATATCAAGCAAATGGCAACGAGAAAAAAGCAGGAGTAGCGATATTAATCTCTGATAAAATAGATTTCAATGCAAAAACCATCACAAAGGAAAAGGAAGATCACTACATAATGCTTAAAGGGTCACTAGAACAAGAGAACATGACAATAATAAATTTCTATGCACCAAATGATAGAGCTGAAAAATATACAAAGCAAATGTTAACAAAATTGAAAAAAGAAATAGACAACAACACTATATTAGTAGGAGACTTCAATACACCATTCTCAAGAAAAGATCAAACTACCAGAAGAAACTCAACAAAGATGCTGATGAATTAAATCGCACAATAAACCAACTCAATCTCATAGAAATATATACACTAATGCAAGCAAAAAAAGCACAGTATACCTTCTTCTCCAATGAGCATGGAATATTTTTCAGCACAGATCACATTTTAGGTCACAATGTAAGTTGTTGTTGTTGTTATGTCCCTGTTCACAATGAAAAATGCTTTTAGTCTTCCTCCATTGAGAATTATATTGGCGCTTGGTTTTGCATATATACTTTTTACTGTGTTGAGGAAATTCCCTTCTATTCCCATTTTGCTGAGTGTCATAATCAGGAAGGAGTGCTGTATTTTGTCAAAAGCCTTTTCTGCATCAATTGCTAGGATCATATGGTTCTTGTTTTTTGCTTTGTTAATGTGGTGAATTTTATTGATTGCTTTTCTTATATTGAACCATATTTGCATGCTTGTTATGAATCCCTCTTGATCATGAAGAATTATTTTTTATGTGCTTTTGGATTCTGTTGGCGAGGATTTTGTTAAGATTTTTGCATCTATGTTCCTGAGAGATACTGGTATGTAGTTCTCTTTTTTGGTAATATCTTTGAATGGTTTTGGCCTTTAGGGTTATGCTTGCTTCATAGAGTGTCTCTGGGAGTGTTCCTTCTTTTTCTAGTGTTTTAAATAATTTAAGTAGAATTGGTGAAAAATTTTCATTAAATGTTTGGTAGAACTCAACCATGAATTAAAAAAATTTAAAAAAATTAAAAGTTCAGGACTTTTTAGTAGGGGAGTCTTTTTATGACCTACTCAATTTCTTCTTCTGTGATGTATCTGTTTAAGTGTTCTACATCTACTTGTGTCAATCTGGGTAGGGCATGAGTTTCAAGGAATTTGTTCATTTCCTCTGTTGTTATGTGTCATCAAGTCGCTTGTGACTCATAGAGACCCTATGTACAAAAGCCCTAAGCCCTGCTATGTCCTGTGCCAGTCTGTCTCCTACACACCAAGCCCAACCCAGTCACTGAATCAATCCACCTCATAGAGGGTCTTCCCATCCTGCTCTGTCCCTCCACTCTCCCAAGTATGCTGTCCCTCTCTAAGGACTGGTTCCATTCTTGCAACATGTCCAAAGTATGTCAGACAAAGCCTCAGAATCCTTGTCTCCAAGGAGCAGCCCGGTTTAACCTTCTATAGGATGAATCTGCTTGTTTTCTTAGCAGTCCATGGTACATTCAACACTCTTCTCCAGCAACACAGCTCAAAGGAATCAATTCTCTTTCCATCCTCCCTAGCCATTTCTTCTAGGTTATAAAATTTATCAGTGTATAACTTTTCATTATATTCTGATATTGTTGTTGTTAAGTGCCATCGAGTAATAGATGACTCATAGCTACCCTATGAATGAAAGACCTGAATACCTGTATAGCTTTCATTTCTCTAAGTTCATAGAGTTTCCAGAGGCAAGCTATTTTAGAAGTGGATGCTACTCGTGCTACTCTTGCTTCCAAGCTTGTTTTCTCTGGGAGCTCCACCAAACACTGTCCACCAAGGGTAACCATTATCACATTTGTCACATCAGTGTCACAGTAACCATGAGTTACCTTTGATTTCATCTGGTTCTGTTAATGATGTCACCTCTTTCATGTCCTTTTTTTTATTTTGTGTGTGTACCATCAAATCAAATCTGACTGATATAGGAGGAGATTGGCCCTCCTCCTCCAGCAGAGCATCTGGTGGATTTGAACCACATGCTTCTGGGATTGCAGTACAGCTTCTTGTCACTAGGCCACCAGAGTTATCTGTGTTCTCTCTCCTCTCCTCTCCTCTCCTCTCCTCTCCTCTCCTCTCCTCTCCTCTCCTCTCTTTTCTTCCCCTTCTCTCCCCTCCTCTCCCCTCCTCTCCTCTCCTCTCCTCTCTTCTCTTTGGCTTAATTTGTTTTTTCATGATGTTTGAAGCTGCGTATTGCTTTCTTGACATTATGTGAAGTTTTCCTTAATAAGTATTAGCTCATTTCTATTGTATCTGCAAAAGTTAGTGGTGGTTCTTGCCTTTATAATGCACTAGTTACTTGCCAAGTTAAAGTGTGGTGAGTTACTCACTCCACTGTAAGTCCTTTTGGAGTAAATTTGCCTTTCTTAAACTCCATGAGGTTCTGTCTGCTCTGCACTGCAACCCTGTAAGATTCTCACCTTGAAGTAATCAACTCTATATGCATCTTTCATATATGAAGTGGCTGAGTAGTGTGAGATCAGGTGCTTTACTCAAGCAATTTCTTATGCACCTTATCTCCTGGAGTTTAATATCTTCCTTTGTCTCTGGAGTGGCAGGAGTTTAGAGATCAGGGCTGCTAGCTCAAGTATGTAGAGGGTCTCAAGTCAGCCTGTGTCTCTCTCAGAGAGCTACAAAAATCCCTTCGCTCTGCCTGAAGTTCTGTGTATTAAAATCTCTTGTCCTGTTTGGCCTCTGGGATAGCCCCACAGCCACGGATGGAAAGACTCCCCAATTGGAGGTACCAGGGATGCCTCAATCCTGTCTTTTCACAGGCAATGAGGAGGGAGTGCTTGCCCTCAGTACAGAGCCCCCACCTCTTTTGACATTTTCTCCTTAGGCTTGGTGTGCTCCTTTGTCTCTGCTGTAGAAAAAGATCATATCCTCATCTGGGCTTTCTGTATGCCAAGGTTCACTGGTCAGCCTTGTGCCACAACGAGCCCAGAAAATTCTTCCCTGTGTACAAAGTTCTACACACTAAAGTCTCTTGTCCTCTTGGCCTCTGGGATGGCTCTGCAGCTGCGGAGGCAAGGACCCCCAGATGGAGGTATCTACAACCCTAGGGATGCCTCAGTCTTGTCTCCTGAATAGTGTTTTAAATTTCCCAGTCTTCTTCCTAGACTTAGTCTGTAAGTTGTACTGGAATTTGTTCACCATTATAACCACAAACATATTTCCACCAACACAAGTAGTGGCTGTGTATTAAGTACATTGGCTGCGAATGGAACTAGAATTTCTTACACAAAAGATAAGAATCCCACCACTTAATCAATGAAACCTCACAGTGAAGCTTTAGAGGAATCTTATTTGGAAAAAAAAGAGCCCTTGTAGCTTTGTAGTAAGGGGTTGTACTGCCTACCCAAGAGAGGTCAAGAGGCTGCTACGTGGGAGAAAGGCATCAATCTCTTTCAATGCCATTTGTTGCTTCTAAAAACATACTGGAAAGTCAGTTATGAGTTTTTTCTGACTCAGTGGTACATAACAACAACAGTCATGGTAAAGGATGTCGGTGGCCTAGTAGTAAAGAGTTTCACTGCCAGCCTACAGGCATGCAGTTTGAATCCACCAGTTGTACCATGGCAGAAAGATGAGAAAGATGCAATTTATAGTCTCTGAAAACCTGTTGGAGGGTCAGCTATGAGTCAGTTCTAATTTGACAGTATATAATAACAATAACAATAACAATAATAATGATAAGGTTCCTATCTGTTCTTCATAGTGTGCCTATGAATCATAGCTGATTCAAATATATCTAACAGCCATGGATTAAGGAGTCTTGGTGGTGGACTAGTGGCAAGAAGCTGCACTGAAATCCCAAAGGGATTTCCCCAGGGGAAAAAGATGGGTAACCTTCTCTCATGCAATTAACTGTCTCTGGAAAGTCACTAAAGTCCTCTATGAATTACTTCTGTTTCTATTGTAAATATCCTCATCCAGTGACATAGTGGTTTGATTCTTCAGCATCTTTGTTGAGTTTCTTTCTGGAAGTACTACCTTTTCTTGAGAGTGGTGTGCTGGATTTTCCAACTACTATGGTAGTGTTGTCTATTTCTTTTTTCAGTTTCGTTAGTGTTTTGTATATTTTGCAGGTCTTTCATTTGGTGCATAGATATTTATTGTTATATCTTCTTGTTCTATTGACCCCTTAATCATTACTGATTTTCCTTGTCCTTTATGATAGTTTGTGCATTGAAATCTATTTCATCAGAAATATTGCCACTTCTGTTTTTTTGTGGTTATCATTTGCTTGGTATATTTCCTCCACCCTTTTATTTTTAGTCTTTTTTTATCTTCATTTTTCAGGTGTGTCTCTTGTAGACAGCCTATTGATGGATATTTTTTTTATCCAATCTGCTACTCTTTTTCTCTTCAGTAGTGCACTTAAACCATTTACATTCAGTGGCAAGGTTTTATTGCTATCATTTTTGAGTTCTTTTTGATGTTGTTGTTGGTTACTTTGGTCCATCTTGCTTTCTGTGGCACCTCTGTAAGAAGGACCTCTCTCAGTGTTTCCTGCAACTTTAGTCTTGTTTCTACAAGCTCCATTAGGTTCTACCTTTCTGATAATATCTTGATCTCTCCTTTATATTTGATGGACAGTTTTGCTGGATTGAGTATTCTTGGATGACAGTGTGTTCTTTGAGTGTTTGATATATGTAATTCCGTTGTCTTCTTGCTTACACAGTTTCTGCTGAAAATTTGACACTTAATATTATCTGCTATCTCTTATAGGTTACTCTTTGTTTCTCCTTTGCTGCTTTCAGAATTCTCTCCTTATCTTTGGTTCTGACAAATTTGACTATGATCTTTCTTGATGTTTTTCTTTAGGGGTCTATTCTTATATGATGTTTTCTCAGCTTTTTAAATATATATTCTCTCATTCTTCATTATGCCTGGGAAATTTTCTTCTAGTAATACTTCCACAACTTTTTTGATGCCTATACTTTCTTCTTCCTGCTCTGGGATTCTGATTATGCACATGTTATTCCTCTTGATGGTGTCCCATATTATTCTTAGGTTTCCTTCTTTTTTCATTCTGCTTTTTGTTCTATCAGATCAGTGGTGACAATTCCATCTTCTATTTCACTGATTCTGTGTACCATCTCTTCAACCTTGTTCATGTGACCCTCTCTCATGTTGACAGCATCTGAAACATTGGTTTCATATTTTGGATTGTGCTGTTTTTTTCAGAACCTCTAATGCCTCATTTGTTTTATCTGCATTTTTCTGGATTTTTTTAAAGCTTCTTCTGGTTTTTACTTATGGTGTACTGTAATTCTTCAAATTTGTCTTTCACTCACTGAAAATATTCAATCATTGTTCTTCTAAATTCTGTGTCAGAAAGTTTCATCAGACTTTCTGGCTTCAGGAAATCCATTGATACTGTATCACTTTTTGGGGGTGACATCTTACTTTGGGCTTGTGCAAGGGGTGAGGTAGCCTGCTTCCTACATGACATTGCTGTGGTAGAGTTTTTCATGTCGGATATGATCGTTCCAGAAGAGGGTGGAGGAGCTACCCTGCCTGGGTTTCTCTCAGTTTTATAGGAAAAGGCCTGTGGAATTAACCTCCTCTGTCAGACAACTGCTGGAGCTAGGGTAATCCAAGGTGCTCTGGGCTAAAAGCAGTAGATGAACTGGGCTTGAGGAGATGCAAGGTGTAAGGAGACCTGATTGGAAAACCAGGAGGTCCAGTTGTCCCTTTTGATTGAGCTTAAGGGGTCCCACAGGATCCAGCCAAACAGCAGGGACACACACACACACACAGTACTTCACTCAAGTTCCAGTGTGACTCCCAGTGTGCATTGGGAGTGGCATTCTGGGTGCAGGCCAATGGTGTCAGGACCATAGTGTCAAGATTATGGGACTGGAGTTCTGAACTCACACTCACTCAGATTCCAGCTTTCCTGCTTGCCCAGGCACGTTGCTCCCTGACACATTGCTCCCCAGTGTGTTGCTCCCCAGCACATGGCTCCCTAGTGAAAGTGTCAGCAACTCCCTGGTGCACGCATGGAATCAGCAAGCAGCTCCCCAGTGTGTGCATGGCATCAGCCAGAAGTTCATTGGCACGTGTGTGACATCAGCAAGCAGCTTCCCTGTGCATGCCAACAGTTGCTGTTGATTTCTCTCACTCAAACTGCAGCTGTCTGGCCTTTAATAATGGTTTTATACAATATTTGTCCTAGTGGGACTGAATTAGTTCACTCAACATAATGCTCTCCAGTCCCTCCCAAATTAGGTAGTAATTTACAAAATCTTTGCTCCTGTGTGCTGCATAGTATTCCGTTGTATACCACAACTTCTCAATCCATTCGTTTTTGGTTGGACATTTGAACTGATCCCATATTCTTGTGATGGAGAATAATGTTGCTGCTAACACTGATGTACACGTTTCCATTTGAGCCTCAGTTCTCATTTTCTTAGGGTATACACCAAACAATGGAATAGCTGGGTCATATGGAACTTCTACATTCAGCTTTTTGAAAAAGCACCAGACTACCTTCCAGAGCGGCTGTACCATTGTACAATCCCACCAACAGTGTAAAAGAGTTCCTATCTCACCACATCCTCTCCAACATTTATTATGTGCTATAATGTATACAAGCTTTTAAATAAACTAGTACAAATTTTAAAAAGGGAAAAATAGTTTTCCTCCTCAAAATAATAGATGTTCAGTCTGAAAATTATGGAAATATATGCTGTACACAGAAGTCTGGTTTCCTCCAAGGATATAAAACATACATTTAACACTATTTCACAGATACAACTTCTTGTGCAATATATTGGACTGATTGTATTATTTAGTCTCTATTTCCTTATATCTCATTGAAATGGCAGGACATATGACCATTAAAATGACAGCATAGATAACAAAGAGGTCAAATCATAAAAACAAAACAATTCAGAAAACAAGCAATAAAAACACAAAAAAGAAAAATTCTGTAACCTCTTAGGAAATGGTAGTATCAGATACTGATGAAGATTTGAATGATGGGTTGGGGCGTCTCAGTCTTTAGAGAAAAGACTAGCTGGTAAGTTCTCTAGAACACACTGGTTAGCGAAATAAATCTTATGGGGCAACACATGGGCTAGTTTCATGTATGCTGGCATACACAATGAAACAAAACATTATGAGCAAAAATATTGAATGGGAAGCCATAGAAAAAGGATGGAAGGATTAAAAAAGAACCTGTAATGACCTGGTAATTTTCCAGAATTTGGTGCTGGGATTGTTCTTGCTTCTATATTCTCATCTGGGTGATTTTATTTATTTCCATAGTTTTAAAGGAGCTCTGGTGGCCTAGTGGCAAGAAGCTGTGCTGTAATCATGAAGGCATGCAGTTTGAGGTCACCAGCTACTCCGTGGAAGAAGGATTGGTAGTCTCCTCCTGTGTGAGTCACTTCTTCTGAAAACCTGCTGGAGGGTCAACTATGGGTTGGTTCTGACTTTATGGTACACAACAACAACAACATAGTTTTAAAGGCAGATTTGATGCTGAAAACTGCTGAATTTTTTTTCTTCATTAGTTGAGGAAAGGTAAACCAGCCAGGTTGCTTAATTTCATGGCCACAATGATTGGCAAACAATCCCATCAAAGCCCATGGGCCTTGATGGAACTTACGGTTAATATTGTTTCTAGCTGGTTTTGAACCCAAGAGGAAAGAAGGTATTGTAGCATTGCACTGTTACCAAAGCATCCCTGTTACTGCTGCTGCCAGTCAGCACTGAGTCGTAGTCCCATGCACAATAGGATCAGAGTCTCATGATCCAAACAGTAAACTTGAGCAATATCAATTAATTCTTTTTCTCTTTACTGATGCATTTGAAGGGAGCTCTGATGGCACAGCCAGTTGAGAATAGTGCTCCTAACCCAAAGGTGGCACCTCTCTGGTGGTTCAAATCTCCCAGGGGCAATCTCTTCCTGTATAATTTATGGTCTTAAAACCCACGGGAAGGTCAGTTATGAATTAGAACTAATTCAATAGCAGTGAGAAAGAGAGAGTACATTTGGAGAAAGTACATTTAGTTTACATTTCTTTTATTAGTGAGGCTAAGCACTTCCCATATGTTTAGGATCTCTTGCTTTTCTTTTAGATACTGCCTACTAATATTCTTTTCTCACTTATACATTGCATTGCAAATCTGTTCTTGATTGAGATGTAGGACATTTTAAGATATTATATCTTTGTTACAAGCATTAAAAAGATATTTAGCAGACTTTTAATAATAGCTGTTTTGAAATTATTTTAATGCAGTTATGGATGCTGACTGGGATAATCCACTGTGCTTGTATTTCGGGGTTTTTTTTATTTTATTAATTTTAATAGACATAAGCAGAGGTTTTGGATTTCCATTCATTCATTGCCACACTTTTCTCCCTGCCCACCCCTCCCCACCAGTTCGCTCCCCCCTCTGAAAAGAAAAAAAAAATTCCTTCATTAGTATACAATCCCCCCATCCCTCCCCCCACCCGCACCCCGAGTACACTTCTCTATGCAACCTTAATTCTGGATTCCTGTGCTAACCATAATACTCAGTCATATATCACCTCTAATATGTACTTTCCCTCATCTGTTTCAATACAATAACCTAATTTATCCAGTTTTTTCTGTCATACCCCAACCCTGATGTCAGACCCATTCTACAACAGTGGCACCATGCAGTAGTTGTCCCTTTGTGACTGAGATATTTCACTCAGCATAATGTCCTCCAGGGTCACCCACTTTGAATAATATTGCATGAGTTCCTTGTTTTTCAATGCAGCGTAGTATTCCATTGTGTGGATATATCACAGCTTCTCTATCCATTCATTTGTTGATGGGGCCTTAGGTTGCTTCCAACTCTTTGCTATTGTAAACAAAGCTGTGATAAACATGGGTGTGCATATATCTGCTTGGATGGCAGACAGGGTCTCTCTGGGGTATATTCCCAGTAATAGGATTGCTGGGTCAAATGGTATCTCTTTTTGCAATTTTTTAAGAAAGCGTCACACCACCTTCCACAATGGTTGCACCATCTTACATTTCCACCAACAGTGTGTATTTCTGCACTGACTCCAAAGAATGTAGTTAAATCTTGCAATTGCTTCCATCTCTGACAGCGTCTTCAAACTCTGGCTTAGAGAAGCTCTGTCAAATATGAAGATATCCTCCCGCGGTTGTTAAAAATAAAAAACTTAGAGGCTTATTAAGCATAAAAATTATAAACCATAAGCATACAGTCTATAGCTTCTAGCCATAGAGACTTAAAAACATACAGATAGATGTATTAAACACAAAGACTTATTGTTATTGTTATGTACTGTTGAGTTACTTGCAACTCAAAGCAAACTTATGTACAACAGTCCTGAAGCCTGCTCTATCCTGTGCCAACCTTGTTGTCACTGACACACCTACACACCAGGCATTGAATCAATCCATCCTGTTGAGGATCTTCTTCTCTTGTGTGATATCTCCACCTTCCCAAGTATGATGTCCCTCTCAAAGGACTGGTCTTTTCTTACAACATGCCCAAAGTATGTCAGGCAAAGCCTCAGAATCTTTGCCTCCAGGGAGAAGCCTGGTTTCCCCCTCTCTAGGATGAATCTGTTCTCCTGGCAGTCCATGCTGTATTCCATACTCTTGTCCAGCACTACAGCTCAAAAGCATTAATTATTTATCTATAATCCCTAGTCATTGCTTTCTGATGCGTAGCAAGTAATTACAAAGACTATGGCTTGTATCAGGCACATCTTAGTCTCCAGACTGATGTCATTGCTCTTCAGTACTCTGGAGAAGTCCCTGATAGCAGACTTTCCCAATACAGCATGTCTTTTAATTTCCTGGCTTATGCCAAGACTGTTGATTGTGAAGCCAAACAAACTAAAGCTGTTAACAATCTCAATCTCTTCACATTTATTATGATGCTGCCAATTGGCCCAGTGGTATGAATCTTTGTTTTCTTGAGGTTGAACTTCATCTATATTTAAGGCTACAGTCTTATTAGATGTCCACTTAATAAAATTTTCAAGAAGTAGGATAAAATTTTTCAATTTTTTTTTTTCATTTTCTCTGGGTTTTTTTAATCACAAAAGATACAAATTGCACAGTACATATGCATTTAGGATATAATTTAACTTATTGGGAATAATGTAAATGTTTGTCTTTAAAACTAAGACAAACTTAGAGCTAATGTTTTCTGGCCTCATAGCCAGATGTTGAACATCAGCAATGTGTCAGAGGAGTCCCTGTGTTAAGTGCTCAACTATTAGCCAAAAGATTGGCAGTTTGAAATCCTCTAGCTCTAGTGAAGAAGCTGATGCTGCAATTTCAAAGGCACATGGTTTAAATCCAACAGCTGTTCTGCAGGGAAAGATAGACAATCTTGTCTAGTGCGACTAACTGCCTCTGAAAACCCATCATAGGGTCAGCTATGAGTCGGTTCCAACTCAGTGGTATACCACCACAACAACAACACAGATGCCTTAAGGGAGCTCTGGTGGCTTACTGGAAAAGAGTTATGCTGCCAAGTCAAAGGCATGTGGTTCAAATCCACCAGCTGATTTTCTGGAGAAAGATGGGCAATCTCCTCTCAGGCAATCTACAGCCTGTTCAATCTATATGCTAAGCAAATTATCCAAGAAGCTGGACTCTATGAAGAGCAAAATGGAATTTGGATTGGAGAGAAACTCATCAATAACCTGCAATATGCAGATGACACAACCTTACTTGCTGGAACTTATGAGGACTTGAAGCACTTGTAGAAGATCAAGGAATGCAGCCTTAAGTCTGGATTGCATCTCAATATCAAGAAAGCAAAGATTCTTATCACTGGACCAAGAGGCAGTGGCATGATGGATGGAGAGGAGATTGAAACTGTCAACAGCTTATCTTTCTTGGATCCACAATTAACACCCTTGGAATCAGCAGTCAGGAAACAAAGAGACACATTATACTGGGAAAATCTGCAGTTAGGGATCAGTTTGAGAACAAAGAGGTGTCTGATTAAGGCTATAGTTTTTTCAATTACTAATAATGCCTTTGAGACCTAACAACAACTAAGGATGACAGAAAAAGAAATGATGCCTTTGAGCTGTGGTGTTGGAGAAGAGCACTGAACATCCCATAGACAGCCAGAAGAATGAACAGATATGTCTTGGAAAAGGCAAAGCCAGAGTGCTCTTTGGAGGCAAGAATATGAGGCTTCGCCTCATACACTTTGGACATATTGATAGGAGGTGAAATTCCTTGGAGAGGGACACGATATTGGGAAGGAAGACCCTCAAGCAGGTGGATTGACAGAGTGACTGCTGCAATGGGCTTTTGTGTGTCAGGAAGTGTGAGGATGGCTCAAGTCAGGACTGGGTTAAGATCTTTTGTTCATATTGTCAATAATTGCTAACTTGAGGGCGCTCCAATTCACCAGCAGCTCCTCTGGGGAAAGATGGGCAATCTTCTCCTGTGCATACAATTTACAGCTTCAGAAACCAATGGAGGCTCAGCTATGAGTCACTTCCAAGTCAATGGCAATGAGGTATGAGGTTCTTAGAGATATCTTTCTGAAAGCTTATAGCCCTAAAAACAGACAAACAAGAGTCTATGGAGCAGTTCTGTTTTGCATTCATGGGGTATTCATCACTTAGAGTTGAATTTACAGCAACAATTATGTCCGTCTAGAGACTAAGGTGCACCTGACCCATCCATGGTCTGTACAATTACTTGCTATGCATCAGAGAGCTGGATTATGACTAAGGACGACAGAAGAAGAATTGATGCCTTTGAGTAGTAGTGCTGTAGAAGAGTCTTGAACATATCATGGACAACCAAGAAAACAAATCTGTCTTGGAGAGAGTGAAACCAAGTTTCTCCCTGGAGTCTAGGATTTTGAAGCTCTGTCTTACATACTTTAGGCACGTGACCAAGAGGGACTGATCCTTGGAGAAGGACATCATGCTCAGAAAGGTAAAGGGACAGTGCAAGATATGAAGACCTCAGTTGACATTAATTGAGACAGTAAGTAGGGCAATGGGGGTAGGTGTAGCAGAGTCAGTGAGCTTGTCTCAGGACAGGACAGGCTTCGGAACTGTTGTACATAAGGTCACTATGAGTCTCAGGTGACTCGATGGCACATAACAACAACAGTAGCAACAAGTAACTGAAAGGGAGTTCTAGCAGCCTAGTCAATAGGAGTTGTACTGCCAACTTAAAGGCAAGCGGTTCAAGTCCACCAGAAACTTTGTAGGAGAATGATTAATTATCTCGTCCCTTGCAATTTACAGCCTCTGAAAACCCACTGAAGGGTCAGCTATGAGTTGGTACTAACTGAATGACAATGAGAGAGCGTTAGCTTGAGATTGAGAAGTATAGCTTATATACACAGCAATACGTTAGGTGCTGTTCTAAGTGTGCTGCAAATATGACATCCTTTACTTCTTCAGACAACCCCATGAGGCAGGTTCTATTTTCCCTACTTAACAGATGAAGAAGCAAACAGGGAGGCTAGTTAGCTTGTCCAAACTCACATGGCTACTCCAGGGAAGAGCAAAGCCTTTGGACTCAGTCTATGTTCACGCAGTGGCTGCCCTTCCATTCAGCACACAAAATGACTTCTTAGAGCCTTGTTTTCATTTGTTTGCACTGGTTGTCACAGTCTTGATTTTATCTTTAAACCCACACCGTGCAGGTCTGAGTTTGTTTTATATAGCAAGAACATGGAAACTCACAATGCTAAAGATTCTCTGTGTGTTTAATACTGAGCTCTCCAAATGAGGTTGGCCTTTAATTCCTACAAGATTAAAAATCATCTAAAATACTCTGTGGGATCTCAAGCAGCCCAAAGCAAGAGCTAAAGTAAAATTTTGGAATAATTGAGCCATGCCAAGCTACGGTATATGTATTTTTCACTGCTTTTGTCTTTCTCAAACTGGTGACTGGAAACTTCATATGATCTGAAAGTTAGAGATAAGGCATCCAAATGTTATTTTATGGACTCTTGACCTGCCTGTATTTAGATCAAGCTGGCTGACTGGTCTGGGCTATACAGGTTGCCAGAAACCTGGATCCCAGAGTTGGAAAGAAATTAGAAGGCTTCAGGATGGATTCATCATTTTATGGGTAAGACTTCTGATCTTAAAGTCACTCAAGCTACTGCAGGGTCTTCTCTGATACTTCTCTGGTAGTGCTTCTTCACTGCTGAGGGCTGAGAAGGCCACTTTATAGCCAGTAGCCCCTCATTAATATTGTTCTAGAAACAATGATGTTTCAAACTTCTTAGAGGAATTAACATTTATTGAGCTCGTGGCAGGAGCCTGGTTTGATTCCAACACTTTTTATTGACTCTTGGAGTCAGGTGGTGTTAACATGTTTGGTGAGGCAGGAAGCTATGGAAATTGCCCAGGGTCACAAAAGGTGACCTAGTGTTGTACTACCTGTATGTTGTTGTTGTTGTTGTTGTTGTTAGGTGCCATTGAGTTGAGTAGAACCCATAGTGACCCTATGAATAACAGATTTAAACCTTGGCCTATCTTGTGCCATCCTCACACTTCCTGACACACTAGAGTCAATTGTGGCAGTCACTGTGTCAATCCACCTGGTTGAGGGTCATCCTCTCCTTCACCAACCCCCTTCCCTTCCCAGAATCATGCCTTCTCCAAGGAATAGAGCCTCCTAACAACATGCCCAAAAATGTGAAGTAAAGCTTTATCACCTTTGTCTCCAAGGAGGACTGTTTGTTCCTTTTGCTGTCCATGGGATGTTCAGTACTCTTCTCCAATACCTCAGCTCAAAGGCATCAATTCTTCTTCTGTCATCCTTATTCATTGTCCAGCTCTCAGATACATAACAAGTGATTGAAAGTCTATGGCCTGTATAAGATATACCTTAGTCTTCAAATTGACATCATAGCTCCTCAGTTTGGAGAGGTCCCTGACTGCAGACTTTCACAGCACAATATGTCTCCTGATTTCCTCACTGCTGTTACCAAGGGTGTTGAGTGTGGATCCAAGTAATATGAAGTCATTGACAGTTTCAATCTTTTCTCCATCTATCATGATGTTAGCTATCAGTCCAGTGGTAAGGATTTCTGTTTTCTTGACGTTGACATGCAATCCATATTGAAGGCTGTATTCTTTGATCTTCTGCAAGAAGTACTTGAAGTCCTCCTCAATTTTAACAAGCAAGGCTGTGTCATCTGCATAAGGCAGTTATTCCTCCAATCTTGATAGAGTCCAGCTTCTGGACTCAAATAAATTGATCAGCATACAGATTGAATAAGTATGGAGAGAGAATACAAATCTGACACATTCCTATATAGTGCAATGCTAACCAAAAGATCAATGGTTTAAATCCATCAGTTGCTCCAAAAGAGAAAGTTGAGGCAGCTTCTTCTCATAAAGGTTTAAAGCATTGGGAACCTGAAGGACGGTCACGGTGAATCAGAATTGACTTGATGGCAGTCAATTTCAGGGTCAAACAGCTTTAAAAAATGGCAATCACTTTCAAATGACATAGATCTTTTAGAATTTTATCTCTAAATGAGACTATCACTTATCCTAACACCATCACCTGTAGATTTTCCTGGGAAGGGGAGAAAGTTCCTCAGAAAAATAATAGATAGTCTTCTGTCCATTGTCCAATCCAAAAGACTGACAACTTTAGCAACTAGAGTGCCAGCTGTGATTTAATTCAGATTACACAGCAATGTCAGGAGAGGTAGTGGTAGGAATGTAGCATCAATATTGGAGGAAAACTCATCAGCAATCTGTGTTATGCAGATGACACAACCTTGCTAGCTGAAAGTGAGGACTTGAAGCACTTGTTGCAGAACATCAATGCAGAACAGCCTTAAATATGGATTGCATGTCAATGTCAAGAAAACAAAAATCCTTACCACTGGACCAATGGGCAACATCATGACAAATGGAGAAAAAATTGAAACTGTCAATGGCTAAGAGTCATGTGTTCACCAAGTACTTTTTTGTCATTTTATCCATTTATACACACATAGATGTGTGCAGTGAATATTTTATGATTCTGTGCACACATACACACATACATGGTTCTATGTGTACTAAGTTCTGATTTAAACATACAATTGGTTCTGGAGGGACCTCTGGTGGCCTAATAGTAAGTCTCTGCACTGCAATCTCAAAGGCATGAGGTTCGAATCCACCATCTGCTCCATGGAGAAGGTTGGGCGATCTCCTCTCATGCCGTTTACTGCCTCTTAAAACCTGCTGAGGGTCAGCTATAAGTTGGTTCTGATGGCACACAGCAACAACATTGGTCCTGGACAAAACAAGTTTTAAAATCATAATTATTAGAGGCTTAAACAAGCAAGTTAACTTATCTAAGCGGAGTTGTTTTTGTTATTATTATATGCCGTCGAGTCAACTGTAGCTCATAGTGACCCTATGCACAATAACACTGAATGCTGCCTTGTCTTGAGCCAGTTTCCATGTCTCCACCACACTTACATCCATTACCCAGTTACTGTGCCAATCCATCTTGTTCAGGGTCTTCCTCTCCTGTGCTGTCCCTCTACCCTGCCAAGCATAATGTCCTTCTCTAAGAACAGGTCCCTCCTGGCCACATGCCCAAAGTATGTCAGATGGAGATTCAAAATCCTTGCCTCCAAGGAATAACTTGGCTTCACCCTTTCTAGGCAAACCTGTTAGTTCTCTTGGCAGATATGTTTGATTTTCTTCTCCAGCACTACCACTCAAAGGCATACATTTTTCTCCTAAAGCTCTTAGTAATTATCCAGCTCTCTGATGCATAGCAACTAATTGCAAAGACCGTGGCCTGGATCATGTACACCTTAACCTCTATACTAACATCCTTGCTTTTTAGTACACTGGAGAGGTTCCTGACAGCAGATTTGTCTTTTGGTCTCCTTACTTCTGGTGCCAAGAGTGTTAATCACGGAATTGAGTAAGTTAAAATTGTCAGTCTCTTATCTATCATGGTGCCAATTGGCCCAGTGATGAGAATCTTTGTTTTCATGATGTTGTGCTCCAATCCATATTGAAGACTGGAGTCCTTGACTTTCTGCAGCAAATGCTTCAGGTCCTTCTTAGTTTGGGTAAGAAAGGTTGTGTCATCTGTATAAAGCAGGTCGATGAAGAGCCTTCCTCCAATCCTGATGCGACATTCCTCTTTATAAAGTCTAGTCTCCTGAATGATCTGTTCAACATAGAGATTTTAAAAGTATGGGGAATGGATGCTTGATTTTGAATCAGGTATGTTTCCTTGCTCTGTTTTGACAACCACTTCCTGGTTTTGCATGAGCATAATCAGGTGTGCTGGATTCCCATTTTTTTTAATATTAGCCATAATTTGTTGTAATGCACACAGGTGGACTAAGTAGCACCTTCTCAAGTGTATAGACACACAGGTTTCCTCCTTGTTTGATTTAGTTTGATAGATGATATTGTCATCTGAGATACTACTTTGAGAGGCAGGGTGCGTAAGTAAACGTTCCTTTTTGGAAGACCATGAGAAGGGATGTGAGGGAGAAACTTCAGGGTAAGGGTGGTCCTAGTGGAAGCAAGGACTTGTGTAGGGGGAGGTTTTTATCGCTGCACTAGTGAGAACTGACTCCATTCAGGCATTGGTCCTGGGCTGTCTGAGCAAGAGTTGTTGTTGTTAAGTGACGGCGACTCATAGAGACCCTATGAAGGAGAGTCCTCAATGCTTGGGTGTCTCTGATCCTCTCTCCAGGTTCATAGGCTGAGCAAGAGAGAGGTACAAAATTTATTTAGAAGGGAGCATTGGCAAGACATGGTAACAATTTAATTCGGTAGAGAAGTTAGGAATAAGTCTTGTCTGTTACAACTATTGTTCTTTATTCCTATGGAACAAAAGAGAAAGAAGGAAATGTAACAGAAAAGGAATTAATATAGAGCACTAATTATCTAATGAACCTCCTCTATCCTGAGACCAGAAGACTGTGCCCAGCTATCACAATCAAATGTTTTCATCAGGGTCACAAAAGATGGGTCCCGATTAAAAGTGGGGACATAGAATAGATTTCAAACTCAAAATTCCAGACTTAACCAAACCCACTGAAATGAGGAATCTTAAAATTATTACTTTGAGACAGTCTTTTACATTGTAAACTGAGACTAGTCTCTGAAATTTCCAGTAAAATAAATAGCAGATTAACCCAAGAAATACAAGCTGTCACACTTCAATATTGAGTTGTTGGGGTTTGGGGGATTTTTTTTTAAGCAACGATGAGACCAAATGGTCCAAGGTTCTCTAAAGTGTGGATGAGAAAGTGTATGCTTTTTTTTTTTATTTTTAAGTTTCAAGTTTCAAACATGGGCACCTGGATACATGGATGATAGAACTAGTTAGTGAACTAGTGAAAAGAAGAGAAGAGTTACAATAGCAAAGATAATGAGAACAGCTCTGAGGCATTTTTGGAATCTTAAACTAGAGACTTCTAGGAAAGAGTAGGAAACACAGTTCAGATACAAGGAGGGCCACACTCTGGAGCTAAGTATTGGGGAGTTCTAGTGAAGGTTAAAGGGTAGAGGAAAAACCTCTTTTGAATTCCTTTTGTTGTTCCCTCCAAGTGTGGTTTCCAAGGTGTTATATTAGAAGGTCACAAGCAGAAACTTCTCACAGCATTTCACGTGAACCTAACACCACAGAAAGGAAAAGTGAAACCTCTCAGACAACAATCCTAAATGTGTTCTCTCTGGTGTCCTCCTCTTTATTTACTCTCTGGTTTCCATTTTGCCAGTGCAATTAAAAAACTCCCCCTTCCTTTTCCTTGGGGAAACTTTATGTGGCCATCAGGGACTTCCCTCCAGCAGGGGCAGCAGCACTGCCCACCAGAGACCTCAAAACAGAAGCAACTGCACTTCCATTGGACCTGTTGGTTCTCCATCTCAGGAATCTTCCTGACCAGTCATTCTGCTAGTCTTTGATGGGAAACTTGGCCTTTGGGCTCTGTGAGAGACACAAAATTCAGAGAAACCGTGCAAGATTCCCATTCATTAAAAATCCCATTAAAAATCTCCAGGCTGAAAACAAGAAACTACATTTTGAATTGTAGAGATAATCACCCCAAATGACTCTAAACTGTTTCTCATATAATGTATGTTTCCATACATCATATGAGAATTCCCAGGGAATTTATGAAATAAAGGGAGAAAGAAATATTTTCTCATTTCACGTTTTAGATGGGTACTATTTGAGGGAATAAGGGGATACTGAACTTGTTTGGACCTGGGATATCTAGAGATTATACAGGAGCAGTAATGCCAATGGTTAGTGCACTTGTCTGAAAGATTGGAAGTTCAGGTTCATCCTGAGGTGACACAGGCATGTTGATCCACTTCCAAAACAGTCACTGAAAACTTTGAAACATCATGCTACTCAGACACATAGGGCTTCACTATGACTCACCATCAGTTCTTCAACTATTCATTAGAGATGGGCCACTGGCCACTAATTTGGACTCTGTCACATACTAGCTCTGTGACTTGGCAAATCTTTTCACCTAGCCAGGTTTCATTTTCTTTCTCAAGAAAAGAAAGAATGGGATCAAGTATTTACTAAGCTTCCCTTTGTATCTAATCAAGCATTGATTTTTATGAGTTAGTCATCCTTTAAAGAACAATTTATCAGATACTTTAGAATGACGAGTTCAGCTTCTTTGACTCTCAATTAATTAGACAAATGTGTGTGGATAAGGCCATAATGTGCCTGGCACTCTGGGTGGTGCAGAGGAAATCTAGGACAAAGGCCATGATGGCCCCCTGCCCCCTGCAGGCTAGGTGACAGGTGTGTGAGTGGGACAGCCATCATGTGACATTTCTCTCTCTAGTTCTTCCATTTCCTAAATTGGTTCAGCTATAAAATGGAGTCAAAGTTCTAAGCAGTCAGTTTCTATTTCTTCTTTAACAGGCAGAGGGCAAGAATTTTATCTCTTTTTTATTGAGTGCTGTTATCTCAAGACCTCAGAAGAATGCCTAACATGTTATCAAGGGAACAATCAAGCACATATTTAAGAGGACATTTAAAAATGGTGGAGGAATGCTCCAGAGTAGTCTTCATGCTGTAGTATATGCACAGTAAGATTTCACGGAGGTTTTCCAAAGGCCATGTGAGCACACATAGTTCTTACTCTCACTGATGTCAAGTTGGAAGCAACTCTTTGGTGACCCTCCAGTGGGTTTCTGAGGCTGTAAATCACCAGAATGCCTATCTTTTTTCCTAGGAAACTTGGTGAATCCAAACAGCTTGTGAGTTAACTACACAGCTCCCCGTGGACCAGCCATCAACTGCTCCCTTATGGATCACTTCTAGGGGAGGTAACTTTAAGATCCCCAACTTCCATATGAACCATTTCCCAAAGTAATCTGCCAGAGAAAAGCTGAGAAAGCTGTACTGGTCCTTTCCCATCTTCCCTTTTTCTTGCTCAGTAAACAAATTCTTTTTCTCTTTGTTTTTATTAAAAATCTACTCTGGAAGAAACCTCATTTCTATCACCAAGCCTATAATTTCCAACAACTGCCCCTTTTTCACTGTTTCCCACTTTTGTATTCCAGTCACCAATTATCATTAACACATCTTGATTGCATGTTAGGGCAATTTTGAACTGCAAGATCTGATAAAAATTCTCAATTTCTTCCTCTTTGGCTCTACATGTAGGAGCAGCATATATCTGAATAATAGTCATGATAGTGGATCTTCCTTGTACTGTATGTGTATGGATATTATCCTATCACTCACAACACTGTATTTCAGGATAGAACTTGAAATTGACTTTTTGATTATTATTGCAAAACGATTTTTCTGTTTTTCTACCTGATTCAAAGCGGCCAAAGGTGGTCCATCTTATCTCACTAATGCCTACTATGTCAATATTCATGTGTTCCATTTCATTTTTAACAATTTCCAGTTTTCTCACATTCAAGTTTTCTACATTCCATGTTCCAATTATTAAATTATGTTTGTCACTATTTTTTCTCATTTCAGCTGACTTTCAGTCTGGGCTTTGCCACTACACTATTATATCTATCTGTGATACTCTACTGTTCATAGAGTTTTCTTTTTTTAATTGAGATTTTAATGAAAGTGTATAGAGAACTTGAATTTCCATTCATTCATTGTTGCACATTTTCCTCCCTGTCCACCAATGAGCCAGTTTGTTTTTCTCTTTGAGAAAAAATTTTTTCATTGTTGTACAATTTCCTCCCACCCCAGTCCACTTTACTATGCAGCTCTTATTCTGGACTCTAATCATGCAAAATAATACCTAAACATATATTCCTTTTAAACAGTTCTTTCCTCATCTGTTTCAATGCAGTGTACATTACTTATCCCCTCTTTTCTTAGTTTCCCTCAACCCCAATGTCAGTCCTGTTTTATAACCCTGGCATTATGCAGTATTTGTCTTTTCCTTTTCTTCTTCTTCTTTTTTACTATTATTAATTTTAATGAAAGTTTGCAGAGACTTAGGGTTTCCATTCATTCATTGTTGCACTCTTCTCTCTGCCTACCTCCTCCCCCATTTGTTCTTTTCTGACAGAGATATTTCACTCAACATAATGTCCTTGAGAGTCACCCATTTTATATAATATTTCATAAGTTTCTTGTTTTTCAGTGCTGCATAGTATTCCATTATGGGAATATACCACAGCTTCTCTACCCATTCACTTGTTGAAAGGCACTTGGGTTGTTTCCAGCTTTTTGCTATTTTGTACAATGCAGCAATAAACATAGGTATGCATATATCTGCTTGAGTGGCAGTTCTGGTTTCTTTAGGGTATATTCCAAGTGGAATTGCTAGGTCAAATGGTATTTCTATTTCTAACTTTTTGAGAAAGCACCATATTTCTTTCCAGAGAGGTTGCACCATTTTACACTCCTACCAACAGTGAATAAGGGGTCCAGTTTTGCCATAACCTCACCAGCATTTGTTGTTGCTGCTCTGTTGAATTTTGCTGATGTTACTGGGGTGAGATGATATCTCATAGTTGTTTTGATTTGAATCCCTCTTAGTGCTAGGGATTTTGAATATTTCTTCTGGTGTTTATTTGCCATTGGAATGTTTTCTTTTGCAAAATGTCTGTTCATATCCTGTGCCCATTTTGCAATTGGGTTGTTTAACTTCATCTTGATATGGTGCTGGAGTATTCTATAAATTGTAGATATAAGTCCCTTATCTGACATGTCATTACCAGATATTCTTTCCCAGTCTGTGGCTTTCCTTTTTACCCTGTTGGAGAAGGTTTTTGATATGCTAAGGGATTTGATTCTTAGAAGGTCCCGTTCATCTATTTTATCCTCCTTTGGTTGTAGATTTTTCAGAATGCATAGAAGATAGTTCATGTTTTGGATTAGGGCTTGTAGAGTTCTTCCAAGCTTTTCTCTGATGAAGTTTATACTCCTTAGTTTTAGTCCGAGGTTCTTGATCCACTTTGGGTTGGGTTTTGTGTATGGTATGTGGTGTGGGTCTTGCTTGAGTTTTCTGAAGATGTGCCGTCGTTGTTATGTGC
>NW_006399810.1:228000-236393 GCF_000299155.1 Elephantulus edwardii
TCATTAAATTCTTCTGTATCTGCCAATTCCTTTCTATATAATGACTCAGTATATTCCTCCCATCTTCTTTTAATACTTCCTGGATCATTTAATATTCTGCCCAAAGCATCCTTGATTACAGCACCTCTAGGTTTGAATTTGTTGTTCAGTTCCTTGAACTTAAGAAATGCTGAGCGAGTTCAGCCCTTTTGATTTTCTGACTCTAGCTCCTCGCACATTTCAATGTAGTATTTTGCTTTGTCATTCCGAGCTGACTTTTGGAATCTTCTCACATACATATTTCAAATAAACTGAGTTTATAATTAGGATCAAAAATCCCCCAAACAGATAATACTTCTGAAATAATTTTATAGCAGCAGCATTACAGGGATACCAAAATTAGATGTAACAAGAAAACTAAAGACCATGATGGGATGGTATTCATAATTTCTGAATTCTCCAAATATATATCAGTTATAAAACTATACTTATAAAACTGACATCAGTTTTCTTTTCTAGCCTGCAAAATTGCTTACTTTGCTTTTGAATTCTATTGTTCCCTATCCTTAGTCATGTAAAATACTTCAAACTGCCCATTTACCAGGAGAGGAAATGCATTTTCCCTGGATTAGTATTTGCCTTTCCAAACCTGTATTTCTCAGTCTTATGTTAACTATTTTATAAGTTGACTTTTTGTTAGTAACTGTATATGAACTGTTTTTCAAATGTAGAAATTCTCTTTGCCCAGCTTCTTGAATACATATTCTCTCATTCTTCATTATGCCTGCAAAGTTTTCTTCTAGTAATTCTTCCACATCTTTTTCTGTGCCTTTACTATCTTCCTCCTGTTCTGCAATTCCGATTATGTGCATGTTATCCCCCTTGATGTCTATATTATTCTTAGGGTTTTTTTCTTTCCCCCTCTTTTTTTGGTTTCTGCATTTTGTTCTAGTAGAATAGTGGTGATAATTCTATCTTCTATTCCATGGTTCTGTGTTCCATCTCTTCAACTTTGTTCATGTGTCCCTCCAACATGTTGACAGCGTCTGAAACATTGATGTTCATATTTTGGATTATGGTTTCTTGTTTTTTCAGAGCCTCTAATGCCTCATTTTTGTTATCTGCATTGATTTAGATTGTTTTTTTAAAGCTCCTCTTTTTTGCTTTCAGTGTCCTGTAATTCTTCATGTTTGTTTTTCGCCTATTTAAAATATTCAATCATGTTCTTGTAAATTCTATATCAGAAATTTCCATTAGACCTTCTGGCTTTAGGAAAGCCATTGATACTATGTCACTTTTTTGGGAGTTACATCTTGCTTTGGGCTCGTATAGAGTGTGAGATAGCCTGCTTCTTATGTGGCATTGCTTTGGTAGAGTTTATCATGCCTGAGGTGATAGCAGGCTCTTAGTCTGATGTCACTACTCCAGAGGAGGGTAAGGCAGCTACCATGCCTTGGTTTCTCCCTGAACTTTTTACTTGAGGGAAGATTTGCTCCAATTCAGGAGAGAAAAAGCCTGTGAATTAGTAGCCTCCTCTGTTAGACAATTGCTGCAACTAGGCCAGTCCAAGGTGCTCCAGGCTAAAGGCAGCTCATGCTTTGGGAGGAGAGGAAATGAAATGGATTCACTTGAATCAGCGATACTGATTTCTCTGGTGCAGTTTAGAGGGGTCACAGCAGGTCATCCTCCAGGCGTTGGGGTTGGGGAATTCAGGGTGTGGTGCCACTTCCTCCAGAGAGTGGGTCCAAGACCTCCTGTTGGCATGGGAGGGACTTCCAGGTAGTGGGGTCAGGACTTCCTGGTAGTGGGGCAGGACTTCAGGGTGTTGGAGTCAGGCTTCTGGGTGGCAGGGGTGGGATTTCCAGGACTTCCAAGAAAAGGCCCAAGTGGGCTTCCAGACAGCTAGTGGAATTGTCCTTGCAGCCAGATAAAGTCCTACAGGCATGTTCAGGTTTTCAGGTGCCAGGGCCGGGTGCCTCCACCCTGTCAAGCAACAGTGTTGCTGTCTAATATTCCAGGCAAGAGAGAAGTCCAGGACACACTAAGTAATTTTCAAATCAGGTACCTACTTAGTTAACTGGGTGTGCAGATGAAGGCAATGCAGGGAGATGTAAACGATGCACCTTCATTGGTTTTCAAAGGCCTTTTATTTAAGAAGAAGATGTATTGCAAAAGTTACAGTTAGGGACCTCTCCAAATTACTGAGGAGTAATGTTGTCAGTTTGGAGACTAAGGTGTGTCTAATTCAGGCCTTCATCGTTTCAATCACTTGCTATGCATCTGAGAGCTAGACAATGAATACAAATGACAGAAGAATTGATGTCTTTGAATTGTGGTATTGGAGAAGTTCACTGAACATCTCATAGACTGCCAAAAGAACAAATAAATATGTCTAGGAGAGGATACAGCCACAGTGCTCTTTGGGAAGCAAGGATGATGAAGCTTCTTCTCAAGTACTTTGGGCATTTTGCTAGGAGAGACTATTCCTTGAAGAGGGGTATGGTGCTTGGAAGGAAAGGTAAAGGAAAGGAAGCCACTCAACCAGGTGGACTGACACAGTGTCTGCCACAATGGGCTCTTATGTGTTGAGAAGTGTGAGGATGGCACAGGATAGGATAGCTTTCAGATCTACTGTTCATAGGGTCACTATGAGTCATATTTAACTTGACAGCACCAAACAACAATAACATGGAAGGAACACTTGGAAATATAGGTGCAGGTTTGGGTAGACAGATGGCTGCAACGACTAGGTAATATTTTTGCAAGTCAAATAAACTCTAATTCTTTTCCGTTCAAGTAGAATATAATGGGGTTGTCAGTGTGATTTTTGGCATATAATTTAAAAGAAATTAAAAGAGCAGACATAGCTGTCAAAAGACTCCTTTTATTCTATTTACTTATGATCAGGT
Source organism: Elephantulus edwardii (assembly GCF_000299155.1). Lineage (NCBI taxonomy): Eukaryota > Metazoa > Chordata > Mammalia > Macroscelidea > Macroscelididae > Elephantulus > Elephantulus edwardii. Next base: position 230,889 of record NW_006399810.1, read on the forward strand.
TTTCTCAAGGTTTATATCTGTAAAATGAATTAATGGAGATAGAATTGATAGAAATCATGATCTCATTTTTTTCAATAAATAATAGTCCTTCATGGATATTTGAATGAATTGGAAAACACTACAGACTCTTTTAAAAGAAGACATAGTTCCAGTGCAAGTTTTCTTTTTATTTTGTAATTATTATTCAGCACCTTAAATGTATTTGTTATTTTTATTAATGAGTAATGTTGTTGTTGTTGTTAAGTGCCGTCAAGTCGCAGGCGACTTTAAGGGATCCTATGAAGGAGAGTCCTTGACACTTGGTAATTAGTAATAGTAATAATACTAAATCACTGAAAACAACTTTTTTAAACTTAGAATCTTGTGCTCACAGGAAGTTGAAAGTAAAGTATAAACTATAAAAATATAAATTAAAAATACATTGTTATTTGTGCTTATGTTTCTATGTAAGAAAATTTGATAGTGTGATCAATAACAACATCCAAAGAAGAAATAGTAAACCTTATAATTGCATACCCAGGGATATATGGTATGAAAATCTGTGTTTAAGGAAGCAAATAAAGACTATGACATTTTCAACTGTTATGTATATTTTTAACAGATTTGACTATCAAATTGCTTGTGCATTTAAATTCAATTGGATATGGTTAAAATATATATCCTGTCAAATGTATCAAATATATTTGTAAATGCTTGTACTTAGGAAGTTCTGGAAATTATACTTTTTACAATTCCTTAAATGTGTGCTGAGAAATTGTTGCAGCCCATTTGAAAAGTGTCTGAGTAGCATATAATTTTAATCTAGGATCACTGATTTCTATAAAAGCGCTGGGAACTCCAGGAGTTTCTTGGTGTCATTTTATCTGTTCACAAAATAAACTTCACACCTGCTTGATTTTCCTTGTTCTGGGGGATGCACTTTGATCACATGAGACAACAAAATAATGCGAAAAAGTCTGAACTACTTCCTGGAATAAGTTATACATGTCTGGAAAGTTTCAATAATCTTTTCAGACTAACAGGATTCTTTCTAGTTCCTGCAAGAGTAGAGATGAAAGGTTTTGGTGGTTTTTTAAAGTACTATTTATATCTGGACATTAATTCTCATTTTTCTCAGCTTTAGATCACGCAAGCACTTCAATGTCTTCTGATTAGATTCTATATTTCTACACAAAAGTATGAGTAAGAAGGAACTCATCACTATTTTAGGGTTAAGTTCAAGCTTTTACCCTAATAATTTGCAGCTGGAAATAAATTTGTTACAACCGGATAGCCCACAAGCCAAAATTCCTAACCCAGGTAGCTGAAGGAGCATGTATATCTGAGCCCAGAGAAAACCAGCTGAAGTTCCAAGAATTGCCAAAAGCTGCATTTATTTGTCAGGGCTCTCTGGTGGCTAACAAGGGGGCATACATTTACAGGTATTTAAAGATGTTAGAGGAACAATCTAATACAGTCTTTATGCTATAACATGTTGTTGTTAGGTGTCATCAAGTCATAGTGACCTCATGAACAGCCAACTTGAAACCTCCCTATTTTGTACCATCCTTACCATCTCTCAGACATTATAGCCCATTGCCGAAGTCATAATGTCAGTGAATCTCACTGAGGTCTTCCTCTTCTTCAATGACCCTTTATCTTTTCAAGCATGAAGTCCTCTCCTGATAATCTAATTGCTGGTACCAAGTATATTGATTGTAGATCCAAGTAAGATGAAGTTGTTGACAGTTTCAATCTTTTCTCCATCTATTATGATGCTGCTAATCAATCCAATGGTGAGATTTTTTTTCTTGGCATTGAGATGTAACCCATATAAAGGATGCGGTGTTTGATCTTCTGCAACAGGCACTTCAAGTTTTCCTCACTTCCAGAAACCAAGGTTGTGTCATCTGCATATCGAAGGTTATTCATGAGTTTTTCTCCAAACCTGATGCCACATTCTTCTTCATAGAGTTTGGTTTCTCAAATAATTTGCTCAGTATACCGATTGAATAGTTTTGATGAAAGTATACAACCCTGAAGCATGTCTTTCTTAATTTAAAACCAGGTGGTATTCAAGCCATGGGTGGCAATACTTAAAGATAGTTTGGGTAGAATGTTGAATTATCCAGGAAGTATCAAAAGAAGATGGAAGGAGTACACAGAATCACTGCATCAGAAGGAATTGGCTGACACAGAGGAATTTCATAAAATAACATATGAGCAAGAACCTATGGTGATGAAGGAGAAAGTTCAAGTTGCTATGAAGGAACTGGAAAAAACCAAGGCTCCAGGAGTTGACAGCATACCAATTGACTTATTTCAACAAACAGACACTGCCATGGATGTGCTCACTAAGTTGTGCCAGGAAATCTGAAGGGCAGCCAGCTGACCAACTGACTGGAAGAGATCGGTATTTGTTCCCATTCCAAAGAAAGGTTACCCAACAGAGTGTGGAAATTATTGAGCAATATCATTGATATCACATGCAAGCAAGATTCTGCTGAAAATTATCCAAAAACGTTTAGAACAATATATCAACAGAGAACTGCCAGATGTGCAGGCTGGATTTAGAAGAGGTCGTGGTACTAGGGATATTATAGCTAATGTTAGATGGATCTTGGCACAAAGCAGAGAATATCAGAAGAATGTCTATCTGTGTTTCATCTACTATGCAAAGGCTTTTGACTGTGTGGATCACAACAAGCTATGGCTGACTCTGAGAAGAATGGGAATTCCAGAACATTTGATTGTGTTTATGTGAAACCTATACTTTGACCAAGAGGAAGTCGTCAGAACAGAGCAGGGAGACACTGGATGGTTAAAAATCAAGAAAGGGGTCCATCAGGGATGTATTTTGTCTCCATACCTTTTCAATCTGTATGCAGAACAGATCATCTGAGATGCTGGGCTGTACAAGGAGGAATGTGGCATCAGGATTGGTGGAAGAATCATTAACAATCTGTGTTGTGCAGGTGGCACAACCCTGCTTGCTGAAACTGAGGAGGACCTGAAGTGCTTGCTGTGAAAGCCAAGGACGGCAGTCTTCAATATGGATTGAAGTTCAATATCATGAAAACAAAGATTCTCACCACTGGGCCAATTGGCAGCATCAGTATGGATGGTGAAGAGATTGAGACAGTTAACAGTTTTCGTTTTCCTGGTTCCACAGCTACCTCTTGGTAGCAGCAGCCAGGAAATCAAGAGATGAATTGCATTAGGAAAGTCAGTGGTGAGGGACCTCTCAAGAGTACTGAAGAGCAATGATGTCAGGCTGGAGACTAAGGTGCACCTGATCCAGGCTATAGTCTTTGCAATTACGTGCTATGCATCTGAGAGTTGGATGGAGAATAAGGATGATAGAAAGAGAATTAATGCTTTTGAGCTGTGGTGCTGGAGAAGAGTGTTGAGAACTGCTAGGAGAACAAACAGGTTTGTCCTAGAGAGGGTGAAGCCAGAATGCTCCTTGGAGTCAAGGATTCTGAAGCTTCATTTGACATACTTTGGGCATGTTGCAAGGAGGGACTGGTCCTTGGAGAGGGACATCATGTTTGGGAGAGTGGAGGGACGGCACAGGAGAGGAAGACCCTCGATGAGATAGATTAATTCTGTGAGTGGAGTGGTGAGAATGAGTGTGTTTAAGCTGGCGAGGTTGGGACAGGATAGAACAGCATTTAGGGCTCTTGTACATAGAGTCGCTATGAGTCGCAAGCAACTCAATGGCACGTAACAACAACCACAACAACAGTATTGCCTTGGTCTGTTCACACAACAGCTCATTACCCTTAGGTATAAGTTTAACATGAGCACAAGTAAATGTTTTGGGTTTTCCATTCTTCACAAGTTAGCCATAGTTTTAAGTAATACAAATTACTAATGATAAAATTTATCCAAACAAAAGCCAAGAAATCTTGAATGTAGTTTATTACTCTTTTTATCATCTCCTTTTATTGTCCCCTTTTATCATCCTTAGTCATTGTCTAGCTTTCTGATACATAGCAAGTAATTGTAAAGACTATCGCCTGGATCAGGTGAACCTTAGTCTCCAGACTGACATATTTGCTCTTCAGTACTCTGTAGATGTTCCTGACAGCAGACTTTCCCAGTGCAATTAATCTTTTAATTTCCTGGCTGCTGTTACCAAGACAAACTAAAGCTGTTAACAATCTCAGTCTCTTCACTGTCTATCATAATGCAAATTGATCCAGTGATAAGAATCTTTGTTTTCTTAATGTTTAGGTTTTTTGTTTGTTTGTTTGTTTGTTTTTAGCAATGTTTATGTTTTATTTAAATGTTTAGGTTTTTTAATGTTTAGCTTCAATCCATATTGAAGGCTGCAGTCCTTGACTTTCTGCAGCAAGCACTTCAGGTCCTCCTCAGTTTAAGCAAGCCTCATTGTGTCATCTGCATAACAGGTTTTTGATGAGTCTTTCTGCAATCCTGTTGCCACACTCCTCCTCATAAATGATATGTTCTGCATATAGATTGAAAAGCTATGGAGATAGGACACATCCCTGGCTTTCACTCTTCCCAGTTTTGAACCATGTTCTGACAACTGCCTCCTGATCCAAGCATAGGTTTCACATAAGCACAATAAAATATTCTGGGATTCCCATTCTTCTCAGAGTTAGCCACAGTTTGTTGTGATCCACAGAGTGAATCAAATGCCTTTACATAGTCAATGAAACACAGATAGACATTGCTCTGGTAAATATTATACATTGCCATCATCTGATTCATATTCTTTCCTCAAGGATTCCTTAGCACATTTCTCTATTTCTTCCCTTATATGTCTTGGTGCATTTTCATGTCTTCTATGTCACCAACCCAGCTGAGTTCTAGCTTTGTCCTTGACTTCATCATTACTATGTAAATTATGCTTGTAACTTCTTTAACAGTATCACTGCAGGTCATTTGTTTCTTTCATCGAAGCTCTTCAAGCTCTTCAATTTCTGTGTTTGCAGCATGCCTGGCTCTACTGGTAGCACAGTCTCAGTGACATATATGAATCACTCAATGGATCAATCATGTAGAATTGTCCACCATTATTTACACTGTAAGAACCTATCATGAAACTGCAGCCAAAGGGTACAACAACACTGTAGCATGCATTTGCGTACACATACATGGCTACTTTGCAAGATGTTTTAGTGGAATGTTACAGCCAAAGTTTGATTTAAAGTTTGAAATGTTTTCCCTTGCTATATCTGCTGAAAAGTGAGCATCTGCCAATGAGCCTGCTACTGCCATGCCAACACACCGATCAACATTAAAAAGTCATTTACTAGAATTTGGATAAATTATGTATACTGCATTGAAACAGATGAGGGACAGAACAGTTTAAAAGCTATATATGATTGGATATTATGGTCATAACAAGAGTCCAGAATGAAGTGGAGTGTACTCACAGTGTGGAGTACACTCCACAGTGGAGTGTACTTGGGGTAGGGGGATTGTATACCAATGAAGGAATTTTTCTTTTACTTTGCAAAGAGAAGAGTGAACCTGTGGGGAGGGGTGAGCAGG
>NW_006399810.1:236903-252870 GCF_000299155.1 Elephantulus edwardii
AAGACTGAGAAAAACTGGATGAAATATGTTTACGGCATTGAAGTCTATGGGGGAGAGAATAGTCTAAAATAAAATTTTTTAAAAGTCGTTTCTTCACAAAGTTTAGAAAGGACTAGTTTTTCTATCCCAAAGAGAAAACCATCTTTACACCTGATCCCAAAGCTATACTACCATTTCCAGAGCATATTTCACTTGAAAAACTCTTCCATCTGTTGAAAATGTAGAGGCTGATAGGTCAGACACGGTACCAATAAAACTTATCGTGACAAAACAACAGAGATGCATTGGGCTTCAATGTCTAAATGCTGAGCACAAATTTGCAAACAGAGTACAATCAAGACTTTTTTTGGATCAGAGGGGAACTCCATTTACACTAGTATAAACTAAATGGGGCATTATTGGATAATATCAGAGATCATGAGTATGATGCAGGATAGGGCAGGGTTCATTTCTGTTCATGGGATTGTTATGAGTCGCAGTTGACCTGACAGCATCTTATAAGAACAGCAACATAATGAAAGAAGCCAGGGAATGAATAACCTTAGAATAGATCTTAGAACTCATAAGATAGCCTCATGGTTCCCTTCCTCCCCCTCACCGTCTCATAGCTCTATTGGTCTTCCTTAGCATTATTTTGATTAAAAAAATATCTCCATGTAGTGTTGCTATGGACCACTGAGCTGGAACCCACTCAGCTGGTGTTCCAGCAGGTTTTCAGAGACTGTAAATCACATGAGAGCAGATTGCCTATTTTCCATGAAGCATGTGGTGGATTCAAATCATATATCTTTGGGTTGGCAGCACAACTCCCTATTACCAGGCCACCAAATACTTCTCTCCATATGGTAAGTAAAATGGCTACCAGCTCTTAATTTTTCAGTTTAGCAATTCCTGCATCCATATGCCAATCTAAAAGAAGTCTCTGATTGGCTCCGCTTAAGTCACATACACAGGAATTAAATCATCATTACTGACCTCAAAACTCATTGCCATTGAGTCAGAACTCACTCAAAGCTGACCTTCCAGCAGGTTTCTGAGGTCGTAAATCACAAGAGGAGCTTGCCCGTCTTTCTCCTTCAGAGCCATTAATTAATGAATTCAAAACACCAGAGAGCTATCACTGTGGTGGGGTTAGCAGCACAATTCCCTACAGACTCTGCCACCAGAGCTTGCTCCTTACTAATGAGGGATGGAGAAAGGAGCACTTTGATGGATCTGCCTGGGTTGCTCTGTGACAGAGGGAACAGGTAACCAAGTTTGACCATCACAGTGGAGCCATACAGTTGAGAAGATCTCCAAGGAAACTGTTGTTGTTAAGTGCAGTCAAGTTGAGCACAACTAATAGTGACCCTATGAACAAAAGACCTGAACTCTGAACTATAACTATTGTCATTTCTCTATGTTCATAGAGTTTCCAGAGGCATGTGGTTTAGGAAGTGGATGCCACTCCTGCTTCCAAACATGAATCATTCTCAGAGCTCCACACACTGTCCACGATGGGTAACTATTACTGCATTTGGCACACCGGTGACACAGTTTTCAGCATCACACCAATTCCATGTTACTTCAGTACAGCACACAACTAAGACAAGGCCCAAAGATCCTACCGCCTTTTAAATACAAGGCCTGCCTACCAGGTCCCGATTAACTCTAAACCAAGAAGCTTCCATAACACAGCTCATGGTTAGCTATATCTGGCAAATTCAATCAGCACACACCTGATTATGAATGGGAAAAAAACCAACCAAATAGTCTACATCTGACTCTCAGCAAGACAAGAGAAACTCCCTCCAGAATCCAACCACTTCACATATGAGCCTCCAAACTTGGTCAGGCTCTACAACCTTTTAAATACAAGGCTTGCCCAACTGATCCTGATTGACTCTAAACCAAGAGGCTTCCAGTCCATGGCTCATTTTACTGACATATAAAGATGAAAAGACACAATTATTTCAACAGCACACAGGCTAGAAAGAAAAGTATACATACCAAATTATGATGCCAGGAGTCAGAAGACAGAGAGAGTGGCATAAAATGTACAATAATCACAAAACAAAGTCTGTATCTATCAGAGGACTGAAGGACAGCCTTATTTAAGAGATCAAATTTGCAATAAGACATGAAAGAAGAAGTTTTTCACCAAGTAGATAAGGAAGGTGAAGATGATACAGAAAAAAATGATCAATATTGTTGTTGTTGTTGTTATATGCCATTGAGTCGATTGCGACTCATAGCAACCCTTTGTACAACAGCCCTAAACACTGCTCTATCTTGTGCCAATCACACTGCCTTTGACACTCCCATCTCGACTACCCCAGTCACTGAATCAATCCACCTCATAGAGGGTCTTCCCCTCCTGCGCCGTTCCTCCACCCTCCCAAGCATGATGTCCCTCTCCAAGGGCCTGTCCCCCCATACAACATGTCCAAAGTATGTCAGATGAAGCCACAGAATCCTTGCCTCCAAGGAGCAGCCTGGTTTAACCCTCTCCTGGATGAATCTGTTTGTTTTCTTGGCAGTCCATGGTACATTCAATACTCTTCTCCAGCACCACAGCTCAAAGGCATCAATTCTCCTTGTATCCTTCCTAGTCATTGTCCAACTCTCTGATGCATAACAAGTGATTGCAAAGACCATAGCTTGTATCAGACACACCTTAGTCTTCAGAGTGACACCATTGCTCTTCAGTACCCTGGAGAGGTCCCTAACAGCAGACTTTCCCATGGCAATATGTTTTTTTTATTTCCTGGCTACTGATGTCAAGAGTGTTGACTGTGCAGCCAAGCGGACTAAAGTTGTTAACAATCTCAATCTCTTCACCATCCATCCTGATGCTGTCAATTAGTCCAGTGGTGAGAATCTTTGTCTTCTTGACATTGAGCCTCAATCCATACTGAAGGCTGCAGTCCTTGACCCTCCACAGCAAGTGCATCAGGTCCTCCTCAGTTTCAGCAAGCAGGGTTGTGTCATCTGCATAACACAGATTGTTAATAGATCTTTCACCAATCCTGATGCCACACTTCTCCTCATAGAGCCCAGCCTCTCAGATAATCTGTTCGGCATACAGGACATATCCCTGGCATATGCTTTTCCTAATTTTGAACCATGCACTGTTTCCTTGCTCTGTTCTGATGACTGCGTCTTGGTCCAAGTATAGGTTTCACATTAGAACGATCAAGTGTTAGGGAATGAAAAATTAGGAATATAAGAACTGTAACTACTGCCAGCTAAAAGAGCAGGATTTTACTGAAGTGTGATAGGGGCAATTTGGTTGAAAGAACAGATAAAAGAAAGTTAGGGGTATAATTTGTGTCAGGAAATAGTCTCAGTCTTATCATATCATCTAAAATGAAATAAAAAAATTGTTGTCTTCGAAGCTATCTGGCAAAGTATTCCAAGCATTGATTATTGTTATATGCTGTTGAGTCAAATGCAACTCATAGCAACCCTATCAACAATAAATCTGAACCTGGCCTTATCCTGTGCCATCTTAAATATATGTGAGCTCATTATTACAGTTGCCATTCCAATCCATGTTGTTGAGGGACCTTTCACATTTTGGAGCATGAGGACTTTCTCCAAGGACTAATTCTTCCTAACAACATGCTCAGGGTGTGTGAGATGAAGCTTCATCATCCTACAAGAAGCACCCTGGTCCCACTCCCACTTTCTCCAAGGGGTACTTGTTTGTTCTTTTGACAGTCCATGAGATAATCAGTACTCCTCCAACACCACAACCCAAAAACATCATTGGTAGCCATTCTAGATAGTAATTTTAAAGGAGCCCTTATGGTACAATGTTAAGCACTCAGTTAAACTCAGAAGTTGACAATTTAAACTCACTTCATGGATCTGTAAAAGAAAGTTCTGGCTATATACTTTAATGAAGTTTACAGCCAAGAAAACTTTATGAGACATTTCTGCTGTGTCATATGAGATCTCTACAGGTTGGAACTGACTTGATGGCACACATCAGTGATGTATTTATTTACTGTCTATATCTTTCCTAGCTCATTCCCAAGATTTTATTCACAACGTTTTTACCCAATTTGTCATTCATGAGCTGCAAATTAATTTCTTTGCTAAAGGGAGACATCAGCCATCAAATTCACAATGATTGCAGGAGAAGCTTGACTATTAATGAAACCTAAAAGGAATATATTCCCAGGTGGTTTCCATGTGATGTAGTAAATATCGTTCTGCAAGTTAAGAAGAATAAGTTTCGTGAGACTATTTTAAAAAATAATTTCCATATTGATCAAAGTAATTGAGTCAAATTTCTGGTAATAGAATTCAAGTTCTCTGGTAAATCCAGAATATTTTAAAGTCTAAGGAAAGGCTTGCAGTAGCTAGCTGACATAACAACGACACTTAATTAATGCCATGTTGTTGTTGTTATTATATGCTGTCCAATTGGAGCATTTTAGGTGTTGAAATTGATGCTATAAAACAAAATGTGCATGAAGTACACTAGATTCTCTTGTGGCTTAGTGGGAAAGGACTTGAAATACTAACCCATAAGCAGTCAGTACAAATTTATCAGCTGCTTTTTGTTTTAAACTCAACTCACTTTAGTTACTTGTAGTAAGAATAACTGGCTCCTAAATGGAACTGTATTTATCATTACTGAGGGTGGTGCATGAAACCATGGTGAATCCTTCTCCTCTTTACACAACTCAAAGTGTATTTATTACAGTTTCATTATCTCCTTTTCCCCTTCCTGACTGCATTTGATGCTGGTTTTATTACACAATTCTCCCATTCTCCTCCAGTCTTCTGGAGGCATATCTTCACAGCTCATTATTTTCTTGCTTTTGACCTCAGGATCTGGGGGAGAAACCACTGTCTTCCTAAAGATCTGATAGAGTGCATCTGTTATTTCCTTTCATCTTACAACAGCCTTATGGGTCAGTACTATTCCCATTTGACAGATGACTATACTGAGGCTCAAAGGGCTTAAGTGTAGCAGTGTGGTGAGACTTAGATGGGTTGCGTGCCTGGAAACTGAAGTCAAAGGAATTCCCAATGAAAACACTTTCATCTTGAGCCAAGAGGCCTGAGGTAACTTTGTGTTGGGAATGGCCCTAAGTACACCTCTGAGAAACTTGAAGCAGCCCTAAGATGTGGCTTTTGTTTTCTTGTGTGAATTGAAAGTAATGCAGCTTGTCCAATTAGTTGGTAATGGAGAAAAATCCATGTGAGTACCAGAAGTGAGAGTCATTTCTAGGTGAACTTCCTTCTCACTTTGAAATTAAAAATTCTGAGGGTGAATGAGCATATTTGACCTAAGCTGGTAAGCAGAGGACCTTTGGTGGCATAGTGTGCTAAATGTTGAGCTCCTCAAAGAAAGGTTAAGAGTTCCAATCAGTGAATAGCTCTGTAGAATAACAAGGCAGGGTCTTCCTGTGAAGACTGACGGTGTTAGAAGGCCAGTGGAGGACTGCTATGAGTTGGAATTGACTCAATGGCAGTGGGCAGGTAAGTAGAGTGACTCATAAAATATGAACTACTCCTACTTGTTGCTATAGTGTTGGGACTGACTCCTAGCTGACCTTCTAGTAGGCTTTTGGAGGCTGTAAGTCACAAGGGAGGAGATTGCCATTACCCATTTTCTTCTGTGGAACAGCTGGTTGATTCGAACCACCTACCTTTGCTTTGGCATCACAACTCCTTACCCATCATGCCACCAGGGCTCCCTTAAAATATGAAGGTAAGACAGTTATAGTGTTTTGGATAGTACAGTTTACTGTTTGCATCAGATACAAACCAACACTTGGATTATTTTTTGGCCAAAATTCTTGACATTGAGTGTAATTTAGGAAGTGACACATATGTGTGTACTTTTAGAAGAGGATGTGGGCATGTTAACATTTTTTTTTAGTGGATTGGGGAGGGCATTGTGAGTACTCTAGAAGCACACCAGATATGCAAATCAGAGGGTTAGAGTCATTATAAAAGAAACATGAGAGAAAGAGGTAGGATTAAAATACAATTTAGATTCCAAAACTAAGATTATTTATCAAGAACTCTTCCAAGAGGCCAATGGCCAACAAATTTCATTTGCGCTCCCAAACTGTATAATTCAAAACATTTAATTTTTTTATTTATCTCTCTCTTCCAAACCACATTGATTTATAGTCCCTGAGTGGTTCTTGTGTAAGTGTTTTGAGGAAGTAGCCCCAAGATCAGCTTGAGAAATGGGAGAAACTTGAAAGAAGTGCTCAATTGTTGACATATTATCAACAAAATTCATAAAACCCACAAATGGCAAATTGAGTCTCTGACAAAAGAAATGAAATAACCACAGAAATATCCATTTTCTGGAAGCTTGCTTTAATACTAATTAGATTCATTTGCCTACATAGAAGATTGTGAATTTGTTCCCTTCCTAATACTTTGTGATGTGGTGTTAGAAATCCTCAGTCTTAGTCATCCTGAGGCCATCACACCTTGATTCAGTCTCATAGACCTCAAGTCAACCTGTGGGGAGATGTGGCAGGGTGGTCACCCCCTTTCTGAGAAGAGAAACAATTGCCTTATATTAAATTTATAAATAATACTCTTCCATTGGTGACTGGTGACTGTTGTAGCATAATGGAAAGGCAGTATGGACTTGAATATTGATCAGACAAGGAACTGATGGATTCTTAATCACTTTGGGTCTCCATATCTCCATCTATCTAATGAGAATAACACTGACCCAGAATTGTAGGCATATTGTGAAGTTGACATTAAACAAACAGTGTGATATGCTTTTTTAGTACTGGAGAGCTCTGGTGGACTAGTGAATAGGGAGTTGCACTTCCAACTCAAAGGCATGAGGTTCAAATCCATCAGTAGAGATGGACACTCTCCTCCCATGCAATTTACAGCTTCTGAAAATCCCCCTGGAGGCTCAGCCATAAGTTGGTTTCAACTTGATGACTATGAGTGAGTTGAGATAAATGGAGTACTAGTTCGTCTCTGGGAGGCACAAATGACTAAGTGCTGCAGTTACTGACTTGAACTGGGCTATTCAAGCTCACCCAGAGGTGCCTCAGAAGATAGGGCTGATGGTCTACTTGCAAAGGATCATTGTCACTGAAAATCCAAGGGAGGACAATTCTACTCTGATGCACATGAACTTCCCATGAATTGGCATTAACTTGATAGCAACTGGTCTCTGGTCTCTGGTAGTGGAATTTAGGTGGTGGCATTTAGGATTCTTAATTTTCTGTTTCTACAGTTAAGATATGGCCAGGGTCCAATAAATAAGTAACAAAAGAAGAGGAAGAGAAGGGGAGCTCTGGTGGCCTAGTGGCAAGAAGCTGCAACTACAATCCCAGAGGTGCACGGTTCGAATCCAACAGATGCTCTGCCGGGGAAGGAGGGGCAATCTCCTCCTGTACCAGTCAGATCTGATTTGAAGGTACACACACACAAAAATAATTAAAAAAAATAATAAAAAAAAAAGAAGAGGAAGAGAGAGGATGGACATAGAACCCACGTGCCCACAAAGACCTAAAAGGCAACACTGAGAGGGGGTCTCATAGGCAGGGCCACCCTTACCTGTCTGGCATATTTTATATATTATTGCTGCACATTTCAAACATACATATATTTTCAGCTACATGAGACATTATTTTTTATTGTTTGGAAAAAATCAATATTCACTTTGATTACTTTTACTTACTTTTTCAGAAGATATGTTACTCTGCCGCTAATAGAACTCCTCAATCACTCAAGGATTGAACTGGGTTGTAGTCTTTCTAAATTTGGATGAGCTCTGGTCTTCCCTGCTTCTAGAGGATCTACTAACGTTCCTCCTCCTTGGCAGACACTGAACAATCATTTCTGTCTCCTCAGTACCACAAGATAGCCACAACTTTTCTCTCCTTTTTGGCTATTTTCTGTTGGATGTCCTTGCCTCATGCCCTCCTCTGCTGTCAATACCTCAAATAACTAAGCATGCAGAGTGTTGGTCTATCTTCTAGTTGCCTCTCTTGTCATCAGGATTTTTGCCCTTTAATTTGGTTGCAGAGATGACCAACGCGCTCTGCTAGTGTCTGCCTCTTAGTTGCCATCCTTTGCTAAGAATCAACAAATGGCCTAAAGGAAACAAGACATTTGATCAGATGTCAGTGAGCTTCTTTACTTCCTGGGATTTTCTTTCCATGTCCTTATTGGTTCAGCATCTCTCCAATGTTCACTATATTGAAATGGAGGATTTGTTTTGTATCTCTAGTAGATTTTGGTGGGATTGCTGATCTGTTAGAAGCCATTTCATCAGATCAGGATGAATAAGACTAATGGTTCTTGAATAAAGAATGTCAAAACCTTCTGGATTTTTAGAGCTAGCTCTGAATGGCATTAGATGGGTCAAAGAGTATCTGAACAGGAACTGAGATGCCCTTATGTTGATCAGCAGGGTTGAAGGCTAGACTAAAACTAAAATATCTATATTTATTCTAGTATTGAGCCTTCACGATCACCTTCAGTCATCTTCACCTGACATCATGCCCATTTGTACACCCTCACACACTTAATCACGGCTCACCTCTGTGATTAATGAAATGTGACATACGTTTCAAAGCTAAATATTACCGCTTTTGATGGCCTCTTTGATTTTTTACTCAGGAGTCAAGGATTGCCATTCTGTAAAAACACTTTAAAAAGCCCTGTTGAGAGACCCTTGTGGAGAGTGACATCCTGCCCTAAACCAGCACCACATCCCTAGGCATGTGACTGGGCCACTCTGAAAAGCATTCTTCAGCCCAGTCAAGCCTTCAGCTGGTTGCAGCCCCAGCCCACATTTGACTGCAATTCTGTGTGCAACTCCCAAGGTCCCCACGAACAGAAACAATCCACCATAGCCATCAAGTCCATTCAGGATCTGAGGCTCTAAATCTTTACAGAAGAAAATGCCTGTCTTTCTCTCATGGAGTAATTAAAACCACTGACCTTTAGGTTAGCAATGCAACTTGTAATGCATTACTCTACCAGAGTTCAATGTACAGACATCAATAGATAACTATTAGTGTATTAAAGCACTTACGCTTTGGGTGATTTGAAAGCAGTATTTGAGAACTAATATACTCACTATGTGAAGGGATGACAGAACTCAACCTAAGAGGCTGAACTTGCTTCTAAGACATGTTGTGTTTGTCGAACCAACTCATGGCCATTAACTTGCAATCAACTCTAATGCACTGTAAATTGCAGAGGAGGCTGTAAATTGCCCATCTTTCTCCCTCAGAGCTGCTGGTGGATTCCAGCTACCGGGAGACACAAGGCCTTTGGGTTCACAGTGAGATTCCCTACAGACTGCAACACCAGAGCTCTCTTTTGTTTGGCAGGAAGAGTATTTTCAAAATATTACTTTTGAATCCCTGTAGGCAGGGTCTCCATCCTTAACTTAAATCCAGTTCACTTCAGTTATTTGCATTACCAATTTGGTCCCTATTTAGAAGCCTTTGAATGTGTGACCTCCAAGAGAGACATATCATTTATGACCCAGGTTCTTCTCTCTCTTTATGTTTCAGCCTCCATATTGTTCTTCTTTGGCCTCAGAACTCCTGGGGATGAGCCCTGAGCATCTCTGGATCTTACTGCAGTGACTGAAGAATTCTTCCTTTAAAGAACCTGAGGGCAGGCTGGAGGCTCTATACTTATAGAAATGATGCCCTTCAGGTCTAGCCAGTTGCTACCGAGATTATTTCATTCTGTGTTGATCTCAAGCGTTTGAGAGTAGAACTGCTACACAGGGGTTCCTTGACTGTAATCTTCTTTGGAGGAATTTCAGGATAGGTTAGAACCACCAACTTTTAGATTAGTACTTGTGTCACTCAAGGACTCCTTTTCCCTGGTTTGTCAATTGACAAGCGTGTTCAAGACACCAGAAGGCATTCAAGGGAAGTAGGCATGGCAAATGTGCTGTGTTGTAGGCACAATCCACAGACAGTCCTGGCTCCTTGCAGGCTCTGTGGGACAGCTTTTCTCTTTGACCCTAGTCATCATATTCACCACACTTTTTTCTTTTGCACTTGATCTTCAGGGCCCAAAATTAAAAATGTTACCAAACTTAACCCCCTAGATAGCGTGTAGCGACATGGGTTTAGAATCCTGCAAAGGCGCATGGTCTCTTTCACTCCCACTCTTGATTTAGCCAGAACTGCAGGACGATGGATTTATTATCCTTTTGTAAAATATCCCCACACCTAATTATTCTTCCTGAGGCTTTCATTACTTCCCTTAAAAAATTACTTAGCCTGACAAGACTTGTGTCTCTGTTCTCAGAATGATTTGCATTTAAGACAATGACACATTTTAAAATCAGTTGAACTGAGCAAAGGCACAAGAGTCCTTCACGTCACTGGAAAGAGGAAATGAATGCTTTGTGACTACTAATAAAGCTAGTTCTCCTCTTTGCCTGTGAGAATCAGTGGGAGATTACCCTGAACCCTCACATTTGAAGTGCTCTTAGGATGCAGTGGGGATGCTTGTCTGTCTTGCACAGGCCAGTTCCGGTGCATGGGACTGCAATTTGACCTAAAACTCTTTCCAAGGCGAGATGACACATCGTTACAGACTACAGACGGCGCTGAGAACTAACACATATCCAAAAGGAAGTAACTTTATGAGGCAGAAAATTAAAGAACTAACTTCCAGCCCTGGCTGTACCTCACCAGAGTCAGGATATACACACTAACTTTCTGCAAAGCCAAAAAGCAAATAGGTATTGATTGAATATAAAAGAAAAGAGTATATGGTAGTAAATAACCAACAGGAACATCTGAAGGTCTAGTCTGGAGTGTGACAATGAAGTTACTTTCCTGATCTTTTCCTGCCGTGAGCACTTGTCTAATGAAGCAGGAAAGGGACATCAACCATTTTTAAAACCATCACTTGAAGTGCATTTTCTAGAACTGAGCAAGTAGAGACACATGAAGAAAATTTTTTACAATCAATTAGTTTTGGTGAATTTCATCTTCTCAAACTTACAAATTGAAAGACCTTTTTGATTCTTACTAAAAAATTGTGGTTTTGAGCTGTTGACTCCCACGCGCAGCAATCCTCTGAACCACAGACCTGGACTTTGCCCTGTCCTGCATCCTCGTCCATCTCTGGGGCCCTTGTTTCAGTTACTATGTCAGCTCATCTTGTTGAGGGTCTTCTTCTCTTTCTCTGACTCTCCATCTTTCCCAGCGTGGTGTCTTTTTCCAAGGACTGTCCCACCCTGACAACCTGCCCAAAGCATGTGAGACGGAGTTTCACCTTCCTTGACTTGAAAGAGCACCCGGGCTGCACTCCTTCCAATAGAGACTTGCATTTTGTACAGAGTGTTAATTTAGAAATTATTTGGCATAGCATTAATTTATACTGACAGCTGAATATTATTCTCAATTAAAATATCTTGGAAACTCATTACCTATCAAATCTCTAGTAATGAATGTGTCAAATCTTATTTGGAAAAAAAAAATAAATGAACCCTAGTGTAAAAGGTAAGTGCTTATCTTTTTTTTTTTTTTAAATTCCTATTCATTCATTGTACTTTTCTCCCTGCCCAACCTCCCCTGCCCCAGTTCACTCTTCTCTTTGAAAAGTAAAAGAAAAATTCTTTCATTGTTTTACAATCCCTACCCCCAAGTCCACTCCACTATGCAGCCTTCGTTCTGGACTCCTGTCATGACAATAATACCTAATCATATATCCCTTTTAAAAAGTTCTCTCCCTCATCTGTTTCAATGCAGTATACATAATTTATCCCATATTTCTCAGTCTCCCTCCAATCCCCATGTCAGTCCCATTTTACAACAGTGGCACTATGCAGTATATGTCCTTTTGTAACTGAGATACTTCACTCAGCATAATGTTCTCCAGGGTCACCCATTTTGAATGATATTTCATGAGTTCCTTGTTTTCCAGTGTTTTTCCATGTGTGAATATACCAGAACTTCTCTATTCATTCGTTTGTTGATGTGCACTTAGGTTGTTTCCAACTCTTTACTATTGAGAACAAAGCCGTGATAAACATGGGTAGTACGTGCTTTTCTAAGAATCAGAATTCAGCTGGGGTGGTAGTAACTGAAGTGTACAAATACAGACTTTTCCGTTCTTCCAGGAAGATGCCCAGAGAGATTCACTTGAGTAATATTTGTGTGCCTGGCATCTTAACAAGATACACTGGTGGCATAGGGCATTATGTGCTGTGCTGCAAAATGGAACGGTTGGCCATTTGAGTCTGTCCACCAGCTGCTCCAAGGGAGAGAGACAGACACTCTCCTCTTATAAGACTTACCACCTGGGAAGCCCATGGAGCGTCACAATGAGCCAGGATAGACTTGACAGCAGTGGGTTTGGCTTCGTAGTAAAACCCACCTTCTAGTTCCTGGTGTACTGGCGTTCATTTATTATTCATATTGCGAGTATCGTTTTGACTTTTTTGATTTAAGTGGAAAATGCAGAATGGGGAACAGGACTATAAGTGAACTGACGAGATCAGTCTATGAAATGAAAGGAAGAGAAAGGATTTTCAACAGGATTGGAGCAAGCCATCTATCAGCAGTGCAGGTTAGAAAGACACGTTCTGACTTCAGTTCTTTGGTTTGTGTTCCAGCTCTTTTTAAAGGCCTATAACTCTCCTTGCTAAGGGCATACATTCAAATGAAAAACTTACTTGCAGCCATTAAACCCAGAGCTCATTCATTGCTCAATCTCGAGAGGGTTTTTAGAGGCTATAAATCACATGAGAGGAGACTGCCCATATTTGTCTCATGCAGCCATTGTAGATTTGAACCACCAGAGAGGTGCAGTCTTTGGTATAATACTGCAGCTAACTATGAATTATGCTGGTGTTGTTGTTGTGTACTGTCGAGTCAGAATAGATCCATAGCTGACCCTCCCATGGATTTTCAGAGGCAGTTAATTGTGCAGGAGGAGATTGTCCATTCTTCTCTTGAAGAGCAGCTGCTGGCTGGATTTGAACCATGTGCCTTTGGGAGTGTAGTTCAGTTTCTTACCGATTTGGTGAATCTTAATGACTCAACTACAGTAATATATAATTCCTCACTCTTGTAACTGTGTGAAGTGGGTCCTACTGGTCAGTAGGTGCCATTGGAGACAACCCAATGAACAGCTGACCTGAACCCTGCCCTGTCCTGTGCCATCCTCATTATCTCTGAAACAATAAAGTCCATTGCTGAAGTCATTGTGTTAACCCATCTTGTTGGAGGTCTTCCTCTCCATTGATCCTTTATCTTTGTAAGCATGATATCCCTTTCTATAGTATAGCCTCACTTACATGCATGTAAGGTAACTTTCCAATTGAAAGTTGGATGACAGGAGAAGAATTGATGCCTCTAAGTTGTGGTGATGGAGGAAAGTGCTGAATATCCCATGGACAGCCAAAAATACAAAAGATGTCTTAGAGAAAGTGCTACCAGAGTGTTCCTTGAAGGCAAGGATGGTGAAGCCTTGTCTCATATGTTGTTATTGCGTGCTATTGAGTCACCCTATGAACAATAGCTCTGAACCCTGTCCTATTTTGAGCCACTGACTCCAACACACATTGCTCCAATTATTGTCTCAATCCATCTCATCCAGGGTCTTCCTCTCCTGCACTGTCCCTCTACTCTTCCAAGCATGATATGCTTATCCAAGGACAAGTCCCTCCTGGCCACATGCCCAAAGTATGTGAGATGGAGCCTCAAAATTTTTGCCTGTGAGAAGACACTTGGTTTCACCTCTCCAAGACAGATCGGTTTGTTCTCCCGGCAGTCCATGATATGTTCAATACTCTTCTCCAGCACCACAACTCAAAGGCATCAGTTCATTTTCTGTCATCCTTTGTCTTTGTCCATCTCTCTAATGCATAGCAAGTAACTGCAAAGACTATGGCTTGAATCAGGCAATCTTAGAAATAATTTCTCTTTAACATTGTGGAGATGACTGTAACAGCAGACTTCCCCAATGTAATTAAATTTTTATTCATGACTGTTGGTGCTAAGAGTGTTGATTATGGACCTGAGCAAGCTGAAATTGTTAATAACCTCAATCTCTTTTTCATCCATAATGGTGCTGTCAATTGGCCCAATGGTGAATCTTTGTCTAATGCTTCATGTCCTCCTCAGTTTTGGCAAGCAAGGTTGTATTATCTGCATAATTCAGGCTGTCTTCCTCCAATCCCAATGCTACACTCCTCTTCATAAAGTCCAGCCATCTGAATGGTCTGTTCTGCATACAGACTGAAAAAATATGGAGACAGGATGCATTTCTGACACATTGTTTTCTTAATTTTGAGCCATGTAGTATTTCCTTGCTCTGTTCTGAAAACTGCTTCTTAGTTCAAGTATAGGTTTCACATGAGCACAATCCAGTGTTCTGGGATTCCCATTATTCTTAGTGTTAGCCCAATTTGTTGTGGTCCATACAGTCAAATGCCTGTGTATAATCAGTGAAGCACAGATAGACATTTCTCTGGCATTCTTTGCTTTCAGCCAAGATCTTTCTGATATTGGTGATAATATATCTAGTGCCACGGCCTCTTCTAAATCTAGCTTGTATTTTTGGTAGTTCTCTGTTAATGTACTGTTCCAATTACTTTTGAATAATATTTAGCAGGCTATTGTTAGCATGTGATATTAATGATATTGTTCGATGATTTCCACATTTGTTCAATCACCCTTTTGAGGGACAGAAATAAATATGGATCTTTTCCAGTCAGTTGGCCCGGCAGTTGTCTTCCAAATTTCTTGGTGCAAATGGGAGAGCATGTCCAGGGCAGTATCTGTTTGTTGAAATGTGCCAGTTGATATGCTGTCAATTCGTATTTTATGACAATTCCTTCAGAGCACCTTGAATTGCCTCCTTTATCACCATTGTCTATTTATCATATGTTGTTTTATGAAATTCTTCTGCATCAGCACATTCTTTTTGGTATAGTGACTCTATGTTCCTTCCATCTTCTTTTACTTTTAATTATTCCTAGATCATTTAATTTTCTACCTATAGCATTCTTAAGTATTACAAATTGAGGCTTGACTTTGTTCTTCAGTTCCTTAAGAAATGACAAACAAGTTTGACACTTTTTATTTTCTGATTCCAGCTCTGTGCACATTTCATTATAATTGTTTTGTCTTCCATAGCTGCCCTTTGAAATGTTCTTTTCAACTCCTAACTTCTTTCTTTCCTCTGCATAATTAAATGATTTGGGATTCCAATTCTTGTCAATGTTAGCCTCAGTTTTTTATGATATACACAATTCAAATGTGTGGTTTTTTTCATAGCCAATAAAACACAAATAGACATTCTTTTGTTATTTTAAATTTTTTTATTATTAGTAATTTTACTGAAAATTTACAGAGACTTTGGATTTCAGTCCATTCATTGTTGTACTTTTCTCCCTGCCCATCCCCCCCCACCCAGTACACTCTTCTCTTTGAAAAGTAAAAAAAAAAAAATTCTTTCATTGTTTCACTATCCCACCCCCGAGGTCCACTCCACTATGGAGCTTTCATTCTGGACTCCTGTCATTACAATAACACCTAATCACATATCCCTTTTAAACAGTTTTCTCCCTCATCTGTTGACATTAACTCTCTTACATAATTTTATTTTTTTTTCTTCTGTCATTTTTATTCATTGTCCAATTCTCAGCCCCATAGCAAGGGAATAAAAAGACCGTGGCTAATTTAGGCACAATTTAGACTAATTTAGACACAATTTTAGACTAAAGACAGGGACTAAATAAGACACAATTTTTAGACTGATATCATTGTACCACAGTATTTTCAGTAAGTGCCTGACAAAAGGCTTTCCCAATGAGATAAATCTTTTGATTTCGGGACTGTTGGAACCAATGGTGTTATGGATCCACGTAGGACAAAATCATTGACAATGTCAACCCCCTTTACATCTATCATGATGTTGTCTGTTAGCCCAGTGGTGTAGATTTTTGTCTTCTTGATGCTGAGATATAATCCATATTGAA